>NW_015666557.1:1303294-1310222 GCF_001515625.1 Sinocyclocheilus rhinocerous
CATCTTGCAGTGTTAATAGTGATCATTGACTTTTAAATTTGTCTGGCCTCAAATCCAAACTAGTATGAAATGCATTGCATAGGTCAAGTAGAAAACAAAATGGTTCTCCTGAACTGCACTGATGTTAGCTGAAAATGTCCAACCTGTACAGTACATGCTTTGGTCTATAGCTTCTAAAAAGCCTACTGTGTCATATTTGACAAGCAAATTTCTAGGGTCTCTAAATTTTCAACATGATCAAAACTTTGCTGGAAATCCTGTTGTACAAAATTTAGTACATGCGTTCTTTTTTTCTGAGTGATGATGGAGTCTTATTGTTTGATATATAGGCCTACTTTTTTAGCAAATAAAAGGCCTTTTAGTATAATTCTAAAAACCTCTTTTCACTGTGAAATCTTTTCTGATTTTTATAAAGTGAATGTAAGAATAACACATATTGTCAGTAGTATTTTAAGATTAACATTTCAGAACATAAAATCAGGTTAAAATGTTTGACAAATATGATATTGTCACAGTCACCAACTCAGCCTCCTCTATATTACATTTCCCATCATCCCTTTTGCCACTCACCTGGGGTAAGTTCAAGCTCAAACCGGTGTGCACCGTTTTGCTACGGTTTCCGGTTTGAACGACATGTTTCCTGGAACAGTGTGCAACGGTCTGCAACGGGGTTTGAGATACGTTTTCTTTTGTTTGGTGGGTGTGTCAAAAATGTCAGCCCAATCAGCAGCAACGTATATAAACCACGCGGTATTAAAGAGACAGCTTACACAATGTAATTAACATCAAAATAAATTCACAAGCGCAAATATATTGTTTGCACATGTTTATTTACATTAAAGGCAAAATAACTGAAATAATAAGAGCACATGTATAGATCTGGAACTTCTTTAAGTCTGTCTAAATATCATTTAGTAATTGCAATGTCTTCTGGTCCATATCCTTTCCTTAGGAAGGTGTGCTAAATACTGATTAATGTAACATAAAAATACTATACATATTTATATATTTTGCTATTGTATTGTGGAGTGACACTTTCAAAAACATTTCTATATTCCTCTGATTATATAATGGTAAATATTACAATAACATAGCACAACAACAGTGATCAGCAATAATGATAAGCCTAATACTCACAATAAAAATAATAAGGTCATATAGATCATAACACAGTCTCGGATGTAAGAAGTGGATTATCCTTAACCTGAAATGTTTGTCTTTTCATTCTGAAAAATGAGGCAAATGTTGGATCACAATAATTAGGA
The DNA here is from genome assembly GCF_001515625.1 of Sinocyclocheilus rhinocerous. Classification (NCBI taxonomy): domain Eukaryota; kingdom Metazoa; phylum Chordata; class Actinopteri; order Cypriniformes; family Cyprinidae; genus Sinocyclocheilus; species Sinocyclocheilus rhinocerous. The sequence goes on from NW_015666557.1 coordinate 1,304,560, forward strand.
ACCACAGTTTGCACAAATCCCTTCACTCGATTGGGAAGTTCTCGTTTATTCTAGGCGTGCGGATCCATCTGCAAGGCTTTATTCACAAGAGACGTGGTCATAAGCAGGCATAGGTCAGACAATGGCAAACTAAAACTTGCTTACTGATGGCAATGGTAAATGGTATATTGATGGCAGGGCAAGAGGGATAATCCAGGTACAAGGCAAAGGTCCAGGCAGGGGCGAACAGTATCCAATTGGGCGAGACTCGAGGGATAATCCAGGTACACAGGCAGTGATCAGAACATGGGGAAACAGACAAGGCAAGACGATGAAAACAAGGAAAACAAGACACTAGGCTCGGTAATGCAGCTATCGCTAGATGAGTGATAAACGCACGAAATACACGAGACTACAACAGAAAACACGGAAATGGCTCAGTAAGGCAGCTAACACTTGGGGAGTGGAAAATGCAGAACAATACACGGCGATCTGAACAGGAACTGAGAGAGTGTTAAATAGTGTGTGTAATGGCTCTCAGGTGAGCGTGTGAAATGTGACGGCTGTGTGATCAGTGAATTCAGCTGTGTAAGTGCAATGAATGATGGGAACTGTAGTCCGGAGTGACATGTAACAGTCTGTGTAGTGTGAGAGTCAATGTAATGGTAGAATGACCTCTAGTGGCAATCGGCCGGAAGACCAAGGACCGGATTCGTGACACTATTGGGATGTTCTCTTTTATTTCTGGACGGCAAGGGCAGTGACTGTAACATTGAGCATATTTTGTATTAAACACGTATTTATAACGATTTCATCAGGCTCCGAAAATTCTTCAAAAAGAACACAAAGAATGGCCTTCTCAGCTGCCATAGTTGCAACTCTTGCGTCATCAGAACAGGGTGTTCAGCGCACCACCGTTTCCGTTTTAAAAAACGTTTTGCACCATTTTGTCGGGGCTGAACGCAGCCCTGTTTGAGCAATTGATGTGTGTCCCGAAGAAGGCTGTTTTGCCGAAACGCGTAGATCTACTTTTAACTTGTAATAATTTAAGCACAGTTCATTAAAGGCTTTTTATCTTACCACGTGAGTGCCTTGGAAGTATTTTCGTCTACATAATTAGATTTTTACCTCCATCACATCCAATGAGCACCAGTGGCTATATAAAGACACCTGTGTAGCACTCTCTGCTTCTGTTTCTTGTATATAGGGATATTATTTTGTTATTATTAATAAATAATAATTATCATATACTGTTGCCTAAGTAAACTTTACTGGCACCATTCCTCAGATCACAGATTCAGTTAAATTAACAAAACTTAAATGGTCTAAGCAAATGCGACTAAATGTAAGTAAGGAATAATTTTAATATATTAGTAAATAAGACTTAGATGACACTTAATACAATAAAGTTAAGATTACTTAACTTATTAAGAATTAAGGCAACATGTTTGCACAATTTAATTAAGTAAACTTAACAAATTTTACTGTGCATTTCATGTAATTGAATTATCTGTGAAGTCTGTGAAAGTCTGTCATTCCTTTGTGGCTTTAAGCCACACATCAAACCTTGTTATTTCTGTTGGTTCTAATTAATTTACGATCATTCACACTTTGATAAGAAAAAGACAGTTCATGTGTGGTTGTCATTGCATGTTAATGTAAACCTTCATGTTTTCTACAAAAGGTGTTGTTTTGTCTAAAGCAAAAGGCATCTGTTTTTTGTAGTCCGCATACACCTGATCACATTGAAATGAAAGGTTCCACACGTGGTGTGGAAAGGGGTTGCCATCTTGCCAGCTGTCCTCTACAAACTCATTACACTACATTACTGTACTTTCCCCACGAAGATCATTACTGTGATTCATTATTGCCTAACACTGCAGACTGATAAGCCGTTAAGCACCGCTTGAGTGTGATGATAGCCCAAGAACTTAACACACTTACTGTAACTATACACTTACGTATATGACTGACATACTTGTATTACTGAGCAGTACTGTACATGAACCAAAACCGGTAAAAACAGTATATCATATACACTTCTGTGGTTTGTATTGTAGGAGGAACGATCACAACAATCAGATAAGGCTGCTGAACTTACATGACACTTTTCATCTGTAACACAAATTAATTCAACAAGAAAATGCTTATTCTTTTGTATCTGTTGTCATGTTGGAAAGCTGTGAATGCAGGTATGTCTTTTTATCGATACTCTTTACTGCTACTGCAGCATATGTGACGTTTTTAGTTAAACAAGGACCTTTCTAAAAGTAGAACATGTTAAATATTGTTCAATGTATGACCAAGTTGTATTAAAGAAATAGAAGACACATTATAAGTAGATGTTTGAAATATCCTACTTCAATACATTATACTGAGGAGACAGAGGAGACAGGCCATTGGTAGAAAAATTAATGAAAGAAATTGTAATGCTCAATATAGTGGCTGTAAAAATAACATTTTCATGCGGTTTGGATTATTTTGATATGAGTAAAGGGTGTTTACATGATAAATAAGTGTAGCAATTAGTTTATTATAAAAGGCTACAAATAACATATATTTGCCTCACATTAGACCACAGTTGTGTTGGGCTTAAATATTAATATTAATATTTTGTTTTTGTTCACTAGTCACTCAAGGTGAGTGTAAGAGTGTCAGATGATTTCTTCCTATTACGGGGCAGTTATCTATATATTTATGATTATAGTGATTATTAGGGATGTCCAAAGCCGATCTCAAGGATCAGGATTGGGTCCGATCAAATATTTTTTTAACTGATCGGTATCAGCTCCTTTAAGCCCAATCCTTACTGTACGCCAGCTGTCATGCAGTAGGTGGTGGAATGCGCCTTTAAGAAGCTCAAATCAGTGTGCGATGTGCAAGAACCAATGAGGTCTGTTCTAATGTGTCACACACATTTGAGCTTCCGTATTCAGTGTATTTTATGCACACGTTTGTAACGATCACTCGATTTATCTGCCGTCAGACTATCTGAGACGTCGTTTGTCATATCGCGTTGCTATGAGTTGTGTCTTGCTTCAAATTTGACTGGTAGACTGGCATTCTGGCATTTGTGAGCTTCATGCTTTCTAACCATATCTTCACTTTTTCCCTTTATGTTGCAATTATTCTACTTATCGTACATATAAAATACAAGTTTATATCAGTAGTCCCATATTCATAATTGTGACCACACAGTCTGTTTACAATGTCTACCACTGTAACATCTTTATGTCACACTGGTTTTTGGGTTTTGTTTTTTGCTTAGGTTTTCTTGTCTTTTATTTTGTATTTTCTTGTCTTGGTTCTTCCAGAGCCTCACCACTTCATGGCCGCCACACCAGAGCCTCGCTACATCATGGCCGCCACTCTAGAGCCTTTCCACGTCAAGGCCGCCATGTTAGAGTCTCTCCACGCCATGGCCGCCACTCCAGAGCCTCGTCATGTCATGGCTGCCACTCCAGAGTCTCGACCCATCATGGCTGCCATGCCAGACCCTCTTCACTACATGGTCGCCATACCTGAGTCTACGGCTAAGATGTCTGCCATGCCCGAGCCTCGTCACGCCATGGCCACCATGCCAGAGCCCCGTGCCTCGAGCCTGGAGGTCCTCTACGGTGACCCAGTAGTGCACAACACAACAAAATCTCCACAACACAATGGAAACAAGCCACAATACAACGAAATTAGCACAACACAATGGCAAAAAGACACAACACAATGAAATTGGCACAACACAACGGAACTGGTCCTATGCACACCAACATATATATTTGCTACTTTTTAATGCGTGAGCTCCTCTTTAATAAATAAGGCACATATTCTTTTTAAGCACTGTTACAGTTGAATGAGCCGAGGGATTTAATGCAGGGCCTAATGGTCTAATAACTAAATCCAAATTTTGATATCCAATATATTTTCACGAACCCTTGAAGTTTCTATGGGACAATACATTTGTTTACGTTGTGTTGTGCTAATTTCGTTGTGTTGCTGCGTGTTTCCGTTGTGTTGTGGCGATTTTGTTGTGTTGTTGAGATTTCGCTGTGTTGTGCACTACTGGTCCACTGTAGTCCTCTCTCCGTCAGCTGTACTGCCCATGATGGCGGTTGCTATATTGTGTGTATGGGCTGTAGACTGCTCTCCAGTCCATGAGTCTGCTCCAGAGCCTGCTCAAGTACATGAACCCGCTCCAGAGCCCGCTCAAGCCCTAGAGCTCAGTCCTGTGTTGGCACCAACCTGTGAGTTTCCTGCCTGTTCTGTTTTGACCACAGTGGTCACATGTGAACCCTCTGCCAGTCCTGTCATGGCTAAAGAGGCCAACTCTGAACTCACAGTCTGCCCTGTCACAGCCAAGGAGGCCGTCCCTGATCTCTCTGCTTGTTCTGCCACTTCCAAGGAGGTCATTACTGAACCCCTTGCCTGTCCTGTCATGGCCATGGAGGCCATCTCTGAACATTCTGCCTGTCATGTCATGGCTATGGAGGCCGCTCATGAACTCTCAGCCTGTCATGTTACGGCCAATAAGGCCGTTCAAGAATATTCTGATTGTCATGTGGCCACGGAGGCCATTCACAAACTCTCTGCCTGTCATGTAACTGCCACTGAGATTGTTCATAATTACTCTGCATGTCCTATCACAGCCAGGTGATCTGTCCATGTCTCTGCTCCGCCATGGCCTCCTGACCTGTGGTGGTCTTCTGTTCCGCATGCTTCACCATGGTCACCTGCTCTGCTCTGGTCACCTGCTCCACTGGCTCCACCCTGGTGGTCATCTACTCCATCGTGGAGATCCTCAGTCCCGCCCGCTCCGCCCTGGTGGTTTTCAGCTCCACCTACTCCGCCCTGGTGGTCTTCGGCTCTGCCCTGGCTTCCAGGCCTGCCATTGCTCCATGGTCCAGGTCCACCACTGCACCACGAACTTCTGCTCCACGGTCTAGACCTGCCATTGCGCCACGGTCCAGGCCCACCTCTATTCCATGGTCTAGACCTGCCCTTGCTTCACGGTCCAGGTCCACCACTGCTCCACGGCCCATGGTTTTGCCCTCTGTTCCACGGATCAGGCCCGCCACTGCTCCACAGTCCATGCCATGGTCCAGCTCCTGTTCCCCTTCACGGGCCTGGCCCTCCATCCCTTCCCCTGTTCCGCCTCCGCTCCACCAGCCTCCTGAACTTTTTGTTTGGATTGGGGCGGGTATTACATTAGGGCGTCTGGAGCCGCCTTTAGGGGGGCTCCTTTGTCAAGTGACCCCCATATTTGATATATTGTCTAGTTTTGTTCCGTGTACCACAGTTGGTAAGTTTGCCATGTTTTGCCAATTTCCTGTTTATTTTGTGTTTGTTCATGTTTGGGATTAAACTGCGCTTGGGTTCTCACTACACTCACTTCTAGTGGAATTTATTACACTTTACATCTACCAATTTCTTTATATAGTGGCAACACACACACACACACACACACACATATATATATATATATATATATATATATAATTTTTACTTTAAAAATGTTACTTTAAAAACTTATTTTATTTACATAATGTAAAAATTTTTTTTTAAATATTAATACTTATTATAATAGTATCTCAATGATAACACTAGCTGTAACTCACCAGAGGTTGTTGGACGCTCGTCTGGTTGCGGGCTCAAAGTTCACCAGGGACATGTCACATCCTCCAACCTCATAG
>NW_015666557.1:1310284-1314416 GCF_001515625.1 Sinocyclocheilus rhinocerous
TATGGCAGATGCTCAATAAAAATCCTGATCTGATAAATCGAGTGGTTATTTGTTGTGCTGTGGTTAACTGTCATGAGCTATACAAAGGCTAATGTAAATTGGAAAATCATATACTGATAATATATACACTAATGCCAAGGTCTCTGGAAAGAGGTTTGGTATAGTGATTCTTATATTCCATATGGTGACAACATGAGTCTGATGGTGTAAGATGTCTTCCAGTGTTGTGTTGGGCCACATAATTATTGTTCATACATAAATCGTTTAGAACTGCTTTTATTTAGTGAACAATTTCAGTTCTGTTCACCAGGAAGTGCTGGGTAACACTGCTTTACTTTAAAGCTTTACTACCTAATAAAACAATCTATTGTTCTATAAATTGAAATAATCCTTACTGTTACTTAATAATTTCTACTCATACTTTCTTACTTTCAAAAAGTAACCTGATTACCTTCTGTGCATAAATATGAAAACACATTAAAATTCCTATTACCTATTAGCCTCATATGACACTGCACTAAATGTATGCCTGTCCTTGTGTACCCACAGGCTCTCACTTACTGATGTATTTTGCAACATATATAATTGGACAGACACCTTTTCCAGAATTCACCGTTGTAGGAATGGTGGATGATGTGCAAGTAAGGTACTATGACTCAGTTACACAGAGAGCTGTAAGTAACTCTCACAATGATTCCAAACACTATGATGAAGAGCAACATGATGACATTGTTATATTTCGTGATATGTATTACAACTTGAAAGATCGAGCATATTATCTGAAGGACATCCTAAATCTCTCTGATGGTGAGTTGCCTGTCTACATACTCAAATTATATTGTTTGAAGATTTATTTGAAGGTTTGGAAAAGAAATAAAAAAGAATACAGCATATACAAGAATTGGACAATGAAACTGAAACACTGGTCAATATAGTGTTTGAGGATTCACACTTATATATGCTTGGCCTAGTGGCCAAACTTCACTGATGTCAGAACAGAGTGTGAAGGTTGCTGTACATAAAATATTGCAATACACACAACTTAATGAGAGACATATCAGAGTTCCAAAGAGGACAAATTGTTGGTGTGTGTCTTGCTGGTGCATCTGTGACCAGGAAAGCAAGTCTGTGGTGTATTGAGAGTCACGGTATCCAGGGTAATGTCGGCATACCACCATGAAGTATGAACCACATCCAGCAGGAGTAACTTTTGAAGAGATTGTCTGAAAGGGACATAAATCCACAAACTGCCCCACTTACTGCAGAATTAAATGCGCACCTTGACTCTCCTTTTTCCTCCATAACTGGACGCAGGAGCTCCACAGGTTCAATTTTCATGGTTGGACTGCTATAGCCAAACCTTTGGCCACTCATGCCAAAACCAAACACTGGTTTCAAATCAGGGTATTTTAAATGTATTGTTCTCTTATGAGTCCGACTTCACTGTCTTTCCCAATCGGGAGAGTTAGGCCACATCCACAAGAAGCCAGAGCTTTCCCTATCCGATCTTTGTTCTTCCTTGTTCTAAAAAAAAATTCTGTAAACACAGCGTAGTCTCTAAAAATATTTGTGTACACACAAAAAATTACACACGAGTAATTTTTGATTTTGCTTTAGAAAAGCTAATAGGCTCAATAGCTACTGCAGCACGAACACAAGCATGTAGTCCGCCATTGTTGTTGTTGTTGCTGTCACGTGACGTAGCAGTGTCTGACTAGGGTCGAGACGTGGGTTGATGACATCATAGTTTCACAAAATATACGGATTGGCTGTACACACGAAAACGCAAGGGTGTCATTTTCAGATTTATCCACTCTGGGACCCGGTTTTAAAAAATAGCGGTTTCAGGCTCCCAAAACGTCGGATCCGTCTGGACGAAACGCCGATACGATACAATTTTTTTACGAATACAGCTAACGACGTGTCAGTGTGGATGTGCTCTTAGAGTGTGGAGAAGCCCCAAAGAGACTTACCACCTAGACCTTTCCCCAGAGTGAAGCACGGGAGTGGATCATTAATTGTTTGGGCTGCAATACCATGGCATTCCCTACTGTGGTAGTTGAGCGCATCCATACCAAGGACTACTGAACTATTCTGGAGAACCATGTGTACCCAAAGGTTCAAACACTGTATGTACCTTGAAGATTGTGCCACCAGAATCACTTAGTGACCTGGCCACACGTCTGCAAGAGAAATAGCTGAAAATCCCTCTGGCCACTGTGCAGGACTTGTATCTGGCATTCCCAATACCAATTGATGCTCTACTGGCCTGTATAGTGTTTCAGTTTCATTATCCAACCTTGTACGTTTGTTAGGCCTCATTTCAAATGAACATGTATAACATCAGTATGCTAAAGTAATGTATAAAATTATTTATTATTTTATAAACTTAATGTTTACTTATTTATGCATTGATTCAGGTCAATGGTAAGAACAATTCAAAGACCCATAGTGAATAACGATTTGATCAATATTTTGCTCAGTTTTATCAGTCTTTTCAGTTGTTGATTTTTTTTTTCAGTGTTGCAGTCTATGCATTTTTTTTTATAATTCTATTACTGCGTAATTTATGTAGACAAAAATACAAGATACAAAAATGTTGCACAATGTCACACCTCATTTTAGCCCACATTCTGATTTTACCACTTTGTGAAAATTTAGTTGTTTAATGTAATAGGTTCTTACATAATTGCTTGCATAATGGGACCACAAAAGTAACTAAATAAACTTTCTTTATCTCCATTTGAAGGTGTACATGTACATCAGAGGCTTGCTGGATGTGAATTGTTGGAAAATGACAAACCGGGTCTAGTTTACACATGGGATGCATTCAATGGTCAAATGAAAGAGTGGGGTACCTTTGACGCAAAGACAAAAACATTACAGATTAACTTGTCATTAATACGTGCATGGGACCAGCACAAAAGTCTTAATGTCAATTTTCTGTATGAAAATATTTATTATCCTATTTGCCTGAAAATTTTGAGGAGGAACTTGAACATGAAGAAAAGCAGCATTCTGCAAAAAGGTATAGATAACTTGTCTGATTAAGTACAGTACAAGAAGTGCATTACATTACAGTACATTGTTTTTAGAGTAAGCCATAAAATCACATGACAGGGGGCAAGGTTTCCCTGTCCCTGTGATTGGCTGATTGCCCTCTCAAGGCGATACTGCCTACCACCATGTTCGCATTTGGTCCACAAATACACAAACTGATAGACTAACTAAAAAAAAAAAACTCACGGAGAAACTGTGACTCGCTTCTCGCGAGAGAGTCAGTGCAATACACTTCTCTCTTCTGCTGAAGATTAAGAGATTGAAAAATATGAAGTTGCACAGGAAGAATACCAATAGAAAAATACTTCTCCATGAAAGGCATTTAAAAAGACATTTAAAATAAAACTACATTGCTGTATCATTGCAAGTGAAAGTTGTGAAGTTAGTTTATATAGTTGATAATATACAGTGAGTATAAAAATGGGTGGCAAGGCACTGTCAAAAGATCTCCTATGATAAAGTTGCGGACAGGCACAATTCACGAGATGGATGCAAAAACTTTCAAAGGCTTTATCAATGCCTAGAAGCACAGTGAAGTCTATTATTAAGAAGTGGAAGGTATTTGGTACAACACATACCCTCCCTGGATCAGGACATCACTCCAAACTGGATGAAAGAGCCAGGAGGAAACTGGTCAGAGAGGCGACCAAGAGGCCTACAGCAACTCTGAAGCAGTTGCAGGAATTTTTGACAAACAGTGGTCATTGTGTGCATGTGACAACAATATCACAAATTCTCCACAAATGTGGCTTGTATGGGAGGGTTGCAAGAAAAAAGCCACTTCTCAAGAAAGGCCACATGCAGTCATGACTGAGATTCTGAGGAAGATGAGACTAAAATTGAAGTATTTGGCCTCATCACCAAACAATATGTCTGGCAGAAATCCAATACAGCTCACCATCCAAATAACAGCATTCCTACAGAAAAGTGACCACACAGTGGTTGAAGGAGAAAAGTGTGAATGTTATTGCATGGCCTAGTCCAGGGGTAGGCAAGTTCGGTCCTAGAGAGCCGCAGAGTTCAGCTCCAACCCTGAAAAAAAAACTCACCTGCCTATAGCCTTAGTAATCCT
>NW_015666557.1:1314448-1316740 GCF_001515625.1 Sinocyclocheilus rhinocerous
AGGGTTGGAGCTGAACTCTGCAGGACTGCGGCTCTCTAGGACCGAACTTGCCTACCCCTGGCCTAGTCAGAGCCCAGACTTAAACCCCATTGAGAATCTGTGGAATGACTTAAAGACTGCAGTCCATAAACGGTTACCATTAAATTTAACTGAACTACTGCAATGAAGAGTGGGCAAAGTTTGCAAAGTCTAGATGTGTAAAGTTAGTAGAGACATAACCCGACAGACTAAATGCTGTAATTAAAGCAAAAGGTGGTTCAACAAAATACTAACACAAGGGGGTGATCCTTTTTCCAACTCAGTGATTCTGGTGTTTTATTTTTATTTATTTATTTATTTTCTGACATGTTGGTGTTATATCTTTCACTTGGATGCTATAAGTTGCACTGAGTAAATACAGCTGTGTCCATCTTCATTTCAGGCTGCAAAACATGATTATTTTAAAGGGGGGTGATTATATTCTATACCCACTGTATATAGATACAGTATACAGAGACTCAAACAAGTAAACTTTTTAACGCGGTCATGAACTGAGAAATCTAATTTCCCTTGATCTTTTGATATATACCAGGCCAATGTACTATAACAACATCATGTAGGTTTCAAAACTCAAAACATTCTCGTTTTCTCAAAACAGTTTTTATTGAAACCAAGCTCAGAAAACGACAGGTTGTGGAATGTGCCAATGTCATTACAAGATTACAAGACAGTGTAGTGTAAGTTGTGAAAAATAGTCTTTGAATTGCCTTCCTTGTCATCCTAACATATCTACATCGGACGCGAGCGCTGTTGCGTCATTTCGCGAATCAATTTCTCTTTCAGTTCAGAAGCGGCACGAATGCTTGGAGTATGTCAGAAATAGAGCGGGACATTAGTTTACTGTCAGAGATTTGTTGTGTCAATCCGTGCCATATTCAGTGTAGACAGAATCGCTGATTATGATGGGTTCTGTTGTCTATAGTTGCGTTGCGCCGCTCGCGTCTGGTGTAAGCAGGGGGTAAAATTAGCAAAGAACTCCAGACTGCGTCAGTGAAAGAGTGTTTGTTTGTTTGTTTGCTTTACTTTGCTATGGATTTATTTTTAAAAAAGACCGTATGATGCAGGAGAGATTGTAAGATTCAGAGAAACTCAAAGTAAACAATGATGGCAGTGCTGAGTCTGACTCAGCAACACAAAAGTGTAAGTAAATGTGCTTTTACCACTATTGCATTGTCTGTTCCAGACCGTTTGATATATACTGAGTATTTATACGTTTTTAACCCAAATAACCCATTTTGTTTTCAGAGTATATTTTAATAAGCAAAACTTTTAGCCAATCACAGCAGTGGGAGTTTACTTGTGAGTCTTGGATGTGCCCCATCTATAAAAACAAACCGTTCTGCAGAGAGGCTCAAAAACAGGATAGAAAATAGCCTATTACTTCTGAATTATGATGTTTTTTGATGTAATATCATACTAACATTAGAAGTGAACCTCAGACAACATTATAAAATATTTTTTAAAAATGCAGTTCATGACCCCTTTAAAAGTGTATCTATTGATTCTAGAGCTTATTTCTTTATTACATATCATTTGTATGAATTTATATTCATTTAAACAAAATGCTTAATAATAGTTAAACTAAAATTGCTCATGTGTAACAGATTAAAGGTAAAATAATTATGTAAATCATATTAAATTATTATAATAAATAATCATCACTAAAAGCATTTTAAAGTTTACAAAAAAAAAAAAAATGCTATCACAGTTTATTTGAGAAACTTGGGGAGTGACTTTAATGCGTCAGGGGTGTGTCACTTTGCTCAAAGCTGATTGAGATATCTTACTCAGAACATAACCTGTTCTGCCGCAGGTTAGCAGTGGAGCGTAAGTTACTATACCAACGAACATCAATAAAAGCCACTTTCATGGTGCTTAAAACCCAGTTTTGGCAAAAAACTGAACCGAAACTCGCCTGGCTAAGCAGTAGCGTTGTGACGGTGAGGACATTTTCCCAACAGTTAATCGACATGTGACAACACTGGTAATACCGGTATCACCAGGGGTGTGGGGTTCGTTTGGGTTTTACCTCTTTTCCACGCTTTCCTTCACTTTTAAATGGCTTGTAAATGCCTGTGCACATTTTACTTTCACTTTTGAATTAGCTGCAATTCGGTGTCAATTGCTTGAATGAACAACAACAAAACTTTTGTTAACAAACCGAATAAAAATGCAGTATGCTACAGGCCTAATATAAAATAAATAACTTACACAAAGATTTATATATATATATATATATATATATATATATAT
>NW_015666557.1:1317457-1318132 GCF_001515625.1 Sinocyclocheilus rhinocerous
TATATATATATATAAATCAGCAAACACCTTGGAACCAAATAAATAAGAAACAAAGTTTATTAGCAAAACAAATAAGAAAGCTTGAAGGCATGGCATACACCTTGATGTAAAATAAAATAAATAAATTACACAAAGGTTAAATAAAGTAAAAATCAGCAAACACTGTGGAACCAAATAAGCAAGTACAAATGTAAAAAAAAAATCTTACAAAATCACCTTAGATAAACTACAAAAGTCAACAGGCTTTTTAAAATCCAAAATATTGCCAAACAGTTATGTGCTTTTGCATTTCGTTTCGAAACTAAATCTTCTTCCATAATTTTGTAACACTGTCGAAACCCACTATCACAGCCAGCCTACTAGCCGGTTAAACCGGCTTTATGGTATATGCCCCTGATGGTTTGGAACCTAAGACTTCATTTACTCTAATTAATTAATAACACAGCTGGTAAGGCAGACTGAGTACAGTTATAATTGGTACAATTGCTACCATGTCTCAAAAGAATGTGCTAGCGGCAGTGTGACCGGTGTAATCTGCGTTGTGTGTTTTTTTCCAATGAGTAGTAACCAGACGGACATCAGCTGACGGTTCGACTCTTCTTTTACTGATAAAACATAAAACAGTCTTTACAGTGTGTTTTCGCCCTTCTTGTCTTTTCTCTCCCATGCAGAGAC
>NW_015666557.1:1318300-1332860 GCF_001515625.1 Sinocyclocheilus rhinocerous
ACAAAACAGAAAACATGATATAAAATGTGTTTTCGCCCTTCTTGTCTTTTCTGTTAAATTAATGTAAAGTGCAACACAATTAGCATGTGCTTCAAGTGCATCGATCGACAGAAAACTGATCAAACTTAGTGAAAATACAGAAATAATCAAATATACATATAAATAATGTCACAAATAGGATTTAAACAGAGTATAGAAGTATAAAAGTGCTTTTTAAAGCAAAGATGAAATTAGATTAATCAGAGCTCATTAGAAACCCACCTCTCCCATGCAGAGACAGTGCAGAAAGGGAAGAGGAGGTGCAAAGACAGGAAATTAAGAGTAACCCGAAATTCAGAAATTTAAAGGGGAAGGTGCACACATAGACAGGCATATCAGGTATACATCGTGAACATTTGTGTGTAATTCTAGATATGAAATTAACATTACTTTCCATACCTGTTACAGCAGCACTCCTTAGATTTTTCCACAAAGAAAGCTCGCAGCAGGAATGAGGAGTATGGCGATCTACATCCTCAGGGAACCAATGTTACATATGCAACCGAGATGTTCCCTTTTTATAATGGCTCATTTCCACTGAGCGGTATGGTTCAGTACGGTAAGCAATTATGTCCGTTTCCATTGTCAGAAGATGTGAATGGTACCAAAATAGCAAACCGTACCGTACCACTTTTTTTGGGACCCTTTCGTTGGGGTATCTAGCACAGTAGTCCGGTACCTAAAGGGTGGAGCTGGACTCACTGCAGAACGTTGATTGGTTGACAGAGAATCATCACTTGCGCGTGCTACAAGGGAAATGACAAAACAAGGGGAATGAAGAGTCTTCTTCACTCGTTCTGCCATGCTGCTCATGCATGTTGGGCTTGTTTACATCAGAGTGCGCAAACACAAAATATATAACAATGTATTTTATAATTTTATATTTTCAGACACATACACACAGTCAAGAGGTGTGTTTGACTTGAAGTGGTGCTGTGCAGCAGATCGGCATATGACATCAAAGTACCGCAAGAGCGATTCGAAAGCATGCAGAACTGTCTGCTCTCTATAGCTCTCGCTGTACTTTGATGTCATACACTGATCTGTCTGCGCAACGCTGCTTCAAGTCGAACACACCTAATGTTGCGCTTTCTTCTTCACGCGAGAATGACATCAATCTCTACTTTCCGGCATACACCATGCCTATCAAGTAAGGGTACTGTTGGCGGTGGAAACGCAAGTCGTATCCCAAATCGTACCATATTGTACTATACTGACCCGTACCGCTTGGTGGTAACAAGCCATAAGTCACTTGACACTATGTAAGTAGCTGACCCTATGGAAACGGTATACCATAGAGCCATACTATGAAGTAACTGCTAGTTTATCAGCCCATGAAAAACAGATTGCACACACTGACAAACATGAAAGACTGACACCCTTTTCAAGCATGATAAAACCTGGGAAGCGGGGTCAGGTCAGGATCAAGACTATAAAGCTTGACAAAAATGTGCCACCTCACAAATATCCTACAAAGGGATTCTTCTAGCCAAAGCTTGGGAAGAAGCAACACCCCTAGTAGAGTGTGCAAGAGTGCTCAGAAAACTTTCACTGGACTAGGAATAAAATCCATACAGGAAGACCTCACTGACAAAGCTGAAAATCTGATAGATCAAGATGGTGCCGCGAATGGCAGCCACGGCGCTGAGCTCCGCAATTCTTCTGCTGTCTTTGTTTGTTTGTTCTGTGTTTAGTCATTCTTCTTCTAGAAGTTTTACCAGAGACAAACTCTTTATCATTAAGCAACACATCCCAGACAATATTTTTCCGGTCTTTGATTGGTATTCAGACTTTTTGTTGGACATTCTATTCGGAGATGCAGCGGTGCTGTACAGACGCAGAAGAGGGAAGCACACCGGCGCGCTGGTTAAGCTCTGCAAGTGTGGCTTTCGAACTTGCAAATGTCCATTCCCTTCTTAACAAAATGGATGAACTTCTTCTCTTCACCTGCATCAACAAGGAATTTTCAAGCTCTGCTGCATTGTGCTTCGCTGAAACCTTGCTGGGTGAAGCCATTACGGACAACGCGTTTCAACTGCCAGGCTTCCAGCTGTTCAGAGCAGATCACATTGGATTTAACGGGGAAAACAAGAGGTGGTGGATTGTGTTTCTTCATCAACGAAAGTTGGTGTTCAGATGTAACAATGCTGAAAAATATATGCTACCCTAATTTAGAGACACTCTTCATAAACTGTAAACCTTTCTACTCGCCGCGGAAGTTTTCCTCTTTCATTCTCGCGAAAGTGTATGTTCCTCCAGACGCGTGTGTGAGCGCAGGGCTGCAACAGCTGGCTGAACAAATAACTGAAATGGAGCAAAGATACCCAGACTCTCTTTTAATAATTTTGGGAGATTTTAACAAAGCAAATCTTTCCCGTGAACTGCCAAAACAGCACGTTACATGTCCCACCAGAGACAGTAATATATTGGACCACTGTTACACCTCAATAAAGGATGCATATCACTCTGTCCCATGGGCAGCTTTAAAGGCTCTCTCATCACTGCTTGGTTCAGCTTATACCGACATACAGGAAGAAACTGAAATCAGCTAAACGTGTATTAAGGACTGTAAAAAGATGGACTAATGAAGCAGAGCGGAATTTACAAGCCTGCTTCGACTGCACTGATTGGGGTGTTTTTGAAGCTGCAGCCACCAAACTGGACGAGTTCACAGATGCTGTAACTTCATATATCAGTTTCTGTGAGGATATGTGCATTCCTACCAGGACATTCCTATCATTCAATAATGATAAACCATGGTTTACTGGGAAACTCAAACAGATTCGTCATGCCAAGGAGGATGCTTAAGTAGGGATAAAATCTTGTATAACCAGGCCAAAAACAGACAAACAAAGGAGATCAGTGTGGCAAAAAAAAGCTACTCCGAAAAGCTGAAAAAACAGTTTTCAGCCAACGACATGGTGTCAGCATGGACTGGTCTGAGGAACATCATCAAGTACAAGACACCACCCCTGCAGTATGTGGAGAATCAACAACTGGCTGACGATCTGAATGTGTTTTAATGCCGGTTTGAAAAGCCCAGTCTCACACCCCACACCCGCTCTGATCTGCACTTCACACATGCACCTACACCCCTTATATAATAATTAATAATTTTAATAATTAATATAATTAATAATGAATAATTTAATAATCTATGCATTCAGCAGACGATTTTATCCAAAGCGACTTACAGTGCATTCAGGCTATACATTTTTTACCAGTATGTATGGACTTACGCAAGGATCTTGTTTGTAGACTTCAGTTCAGCCTTCAATACCATCATGCCTGACCTTCTCTCAGACAAACTGACCCAGCTGTCCATGCCCACCCCAATCTGTCAGTGGATCAACATCTTCCTGACAGATAGGCAGCAGCTAGTGAGGCTGGATAAGCTCACATCCAGCACTCTCACGATCAGCACTGGCGCTCCTCAGGGATGTGTGCTCTCCCTTATCCTCTTCTGCCTGTATAGGAACAAATGCACTGCAAAATAAGACAGTGTAAGTCTTATTAAGTATATAAGTAAGACAGTTTAGACAAATAAGTTATCAATCATATGGAATTAGTATTAATAAATTAATTTGTACTACAGAGGTGGAACAGAAGAACACAAAAGTGGCTTGTAGGTACATGAGGAGTCAGGAACTCAGCATGGGGGGGAAGAGATGAGATTGGGTCAGCTGTTGTCCTGTGCTCTTTCTCGTAGATCCTCTCTTCAGATTAGTGAATTTTATAGTTTTATTACAGGATAGGAATCTTGAATTCAGTTTTGGTAAAATCCATTCTTACATTGATCGAATTCGATCTTTAAAATATTCAACGTTATAATATTTCACCAACCTAGTATGTACAGTTTTCTGATCCTTAAATTTAGGTTTATAACTCTTTCTTGGCAAAAAATTAAAAAATAAAATAAAATGATAATTAACTCCATATTCAATCACCCCTTTCTTGGAAATATTTTATGAGTCAGAATTTAGAAACTCCTACGAGGCTGACACCAACCTGTAATTTCTAAATGTAATTTCTTTCTTCTGTTTTTTTGAGACATGCCGAATTGATCATCTTGTCATCTAGCCATTTAAATTATGGTTACATACATTAATGAATGATGCAATTAATTAAACATTTTTGGTTACTCTTTATTTTATGGTGTCCTTGTTACAGTGTAATTATACATTTAAGTACTGAGTAATATTGATTAACTACATGTACTAACTGTGTGGTTAAGGTTAGGATGAGGGTTTGGTTTAGTGTTAGTTGCATGTAATTATGCATGAGTTGTTGTTATTACTGTAGTAAGTATATGTAACATGTTTAACAAGGACACCCTACAATAAAGTGTTACCACTTTTTTTTCTATCCCTTTTTTCAAGTGAAACCTAGAGTCAGACTCCTTAAAAAGGTGCTTGCAGCATCTCATGAGGTTCAAATCACATGCCTGGTGACAGGTTTTTATCCCCGCGACATTGACCTGACTCTGGTCAGAGATGGTCAGGCTGCTGTTGATGGAAAAATCACAGGAGGTAATCTTCTGCCCAATGGAGATGGAACTTACCAGATAAGGAAGAGTTTGCTGATCAGTGTTAAGGAACTACATGGCAGACATAATTACAGCTGTGCAATAAATCACCCGAGTCTGAACAACACACTGGACATTATGTTTGGTACAGAAAAACATTCAGCCAAGTCTTATGAGGCTCACCTTCAATATAGTGAAGTTCTGTTTTTAATCTCAGTGAATGATTAATCTCTCTATTTTAGATCTGGAAGAAACTGGCCTGGGATTATCAACTTTGTCCGTGATTACCAGTACCTGTTTGGTTATGTTTATATGGGTGTCTCTTATAATAACTGCACTAATCATATGGAAGAGGAAGAGCCATGCTGCTGGTAAATTTAGCTGGTGTTTGAACGGAAATAACGGTATACTTTCATGGTATTATATTATAAGAAATAATGTTCAATCTTTGAACAATTATGCCAGTTCATAAAGTGAGATTTTTAAATTGAAAAATTGGTGAATAAATAATAAGATATTAAATTCTGTATAAGATGTAAATTCTGTCTTACTCAGGACCAGACTTCAGAACGTCACAGAGTGATTAATCTCCTACTCCAAGTGAGTATACATTACAGCAGTACAAGTACAATCACTTGTTTACACACTTGTTTATCTTATATTATAAATGAATAATGCCACTCTCTTTTCCAGCACAAGATACATGAAAATAGGCCTACATATGGCCTCAAATTCCAAAATACTTAACATTTGGAATTTGAGAGAATTATATCATGGATAGCAGTATAGTCTTCTATATGATGAGTCTTTTATGGGATGCCCTGCTCAGGCATGACAGTGCTTTCAGTAACAGGCTGATTAACACTCAATTCCATATACAGTATAGAATTGTACAGTATACAATTGTGCAAGTGAAGAAAATAATATAAAGACCTCCTCTTACCCTGGTAAATCTTTATGCCCATAGCACCCTATTTAAAATGGAGATAAGGGTTCATTGGGCAAAAATGCAGATTTAACCACTAACCACTAGATGACAGAAAACCTCACCACAACACTCTCCTGAACATTCATGTTTCACTATGCACCAGGAAATTTGGGCCTGTCCCAATACCCACACTTACAGTCTTTGCACTTGATCATTTGTCTACTTACATGACATATTTTCAGTATTTGACCCAAGTGTTCAAGTGGGTGTGAAGACCACAAGTGTGTGTAGAACATTTGATTTTGCGATGGAACACACAGTTTTTTTTTTTTCACAGTTTTTTTACAGAGCTTTATTTACACATTTTTATTTTCAATATTTTGCAAATATGGTTAACAAGTTTAATTATTGTGGTGTAATATGCAATATAAGTTGTTTACTTTGATCTTCAATACACTATACCAGTTATTTTAATGTTTAATCCTGTGGTCTTATAATATTAATTATAGCTATATATTATGTAATAACTATTAATTTTACTTACACTGGAACGTTTCCTTGACATCTCATGATTTCAAGACACTTGCTGCATGATGAATGATCGGATACACTTAGGGCCATATTTTAACGATCTAAGCGCATGGTCTAAAGCACACGGCGCAAGTGCACTTAGTCCGAATCCACTTTTGCTAGTTTAACGACGGGAAAAACGGTCGGCATGGTCCAAAAGGTTGTACCTATTCTCTTAATGAGTCATGGGTGTGTTTTGGGCGTAACGTGCTATAAACCAATCTCCCATTCCCTTTAAAGGCCAGTTGTGCTCACGCCATGGCTGATTTGCTATTTACATAGTGGAATTTGCAAGAGCAAAGACTGAACGCTTCTCCAAAGAGGTAAGGTTCTGCTCGTGCGCGAGGTTAAAGCGTGCAAGCAGACCATCTACGGGGCACAATAATAATCTTTTACATTGTAGTCTTTTAATTTTTAATATTTGGCATGTTTGTGCACTGCTGCTTGTCCCTGAGTGTAATAAGCAGAGTGTACGCATGTTGTTCAGCCGCCTATAGGCGCATATCACTAACATGCTTTCTTTAATTAACAAACAAAATATTGCGCCATTGACTTTAGACCAGGTTGGTCAAAGGCGCAGTCTATTTCAGCTGCCTCAAAATAGCAATGCGCCAACAATGTGCCTGAACACACCTCATTTTCAGACTAGCACGCCCATGGGCGCACAAATGGGTGCAAATGCATTTGCTATTTAAACAACGTGCGTCAGGCTGAAACTAGCAAAAAACACTTGCGTCGTACCGTTGTGCCGCATTGCGCCAGGTATATGATAGGGCCCTTCGCCTCAAACACCACTCTGAAGCAGTATTTTGGAGTAGTTTGGATTTAATGCACATTAAGGGAACTGACCGTGCTGATCGAATATTTATTTATATAATTTTAAAATGTTGTACATTTATTTTCCAAATGAGAATCATTAAAATGACCAAATATACAGTATTTTGAGACAACGTTCTTGTTAATGATTTTCAGTTTTGTTTAAGGTAATTAAATCAACATCTTTTTAACTGAAATATTTATTAAATTGTATTTGTATTTGGGATAAAACTGCTTATGTGTATTGGTACATATTGATACTAATGTGTATTGATATATATTGATACTAATACTTTAGCTAAAATAATATTTTAGCTGTCACGATTCCTCAATTAAATTTGAGTACTCGATTACAAAAAATCCTCTATTGCATTTTGCCTGTGTCAATTAACCGGCAAAATATCAAAAGTGGCACATTCGATGGATGAGATTCCATGAAAAGCATTATTAGACCATTTTTCTAAGGCTGCACGAAATATTAAAACCATTTAAAAATCATTATAAAGCATAGTGCTATTGAGAATTCACAATAAATATATGCACTGTGGGTTTAATATGTGCTTTATTTATATGTGTGTGTACAGTAGGTTACGTGCATGTCAGAGTTGCTAATAACGTTCATCTGGGAACAATGTGCACCATTCTATCATATTTATAAGGTAAATCATTTATAAACCTACGCCAACACAGGAGAATACATCGTTATCTTTCTAAATATGCTAACTGTTCATCGCAATTTCAAAATAAAAGTTTAAACCCTCTCTCTGAGTTTGCATGTTTTGATGTCCACATGTTCTTGTTCAAGAAATGATAGTGGCTGTAGCATTTCTATCATAAAGAAGTGACAAAAATATTAAAGATTAAGTGGACATTTGAATTAAATGTTGTTTATTCAATATTAAACAAAGATTCGATCTCGCTGTAAAGTGTGAAAACAATCGTCAGTCCGTTGGCGCCTCTGCAGGCATTTGATATAACACATAATGTACATAAGTTATGATTATATTGTTTTATTACATGTTGTATTAAAATTGTTTTGTTCAATAAAACCATATGATACTTGCTTTTTTGATATTTTATTTGAAACAAATATTATTGCCTCATTGCTATTATATATGCATTTTAAATCATTTTAAAATCTATTGTTGTCTTAGGTCTATTTTAATTACCACAAAACAATTTATCAGATTACTGGATTAATCGTCAGAATAATCAATCAATTATTCGATTACCAAAATGATTGTTGGCAACAACCCTAGTCTGGACTTTTATGTTGAAGTGTTTCCTGTGCCATGTTTGTAGTCAGATTGTAGTTTTTTCCACTTGATTAGTCTCCCCAAGTGTGTCTTGTCAACTAGTTACCTTGTTAAGCTTGTTACCCCTTGTGTTTCTCTTGTTACTTTGTCAGTTGTTGAATGTAATAGTTGCTATTCTGCTCGTGTTTCTATTCTTTGTTCCCAGTGTTCCTCGTTATTTATCTGCTTGCTTTTTCCTGTTCCCACTTATTACAAATATGTTTTCCTATCATCTAAGTTAAAGGGATAGTTCACCAAAAAATGAAACTTCAACATAAGAATTCACATATCACCTTTAAGTCCTTTTGACACTGGATGAGGATGCAGTGTTTTATCTGTCACTAAACTGCTTTAATGTTAAAGTGTTACTGATATTTTTCTTTGAAGTGTTTCCTGTGCCATGTTTGTAGTCAGATTGTAGTTTTTTCCACTTGATTAGTCTCCCCAAGTGTGTCTTGTCAACTAGTTACCTTGTTAAGCTTGTTACCCCTTGTGTATACATAGCCCTTGTGTTTCTCTTGTTACTTTGTCAGTTGTTGAATGTAATAGCTGCTATTCTGCTCGTGTTTCTATTCTTTGTTCCCAGTGTTCCTCGTTATTTATCTGCTTGCTTTTTCCTGTTCCCACTTATTACAAATATGTTTTCCTATCATCTAAGTTAAAGGGATAGTTCACCAAAAAATGAAACTTCAACATAAGAATTCACATATCACCTTTAAGTCCTTTTGACACTGGATGAGGATGCAGTGTTTTATCTGTCACTAAACTGCTTTAATGTTAAAGTGTTACTGATATTTTTCTCCCCGAGAAGTTTATTTTATTTTGTATATATATATACACTTACTCAAACCTGGTTGTATTTTGGTACTGTCATTATGTTTTTAAAACATTTTTATTCCAATGTGCAGATTACATTCTTTGGTTTATACACTTACTCAAACAGAATAGAAGATTCGGCCTGGTTGTATTTTGGTACTGTCATTATGTTTTTAAAACATTTTTATTCCAATGTGCAGATTACATTCTTTGGTTAAACTTTATTTTACGGTAGTGATGGGAGAAACAAACCTTTTCGAAGCTTCGAATCAATTGAACCAATTGTTTCGCAAAATGATTCACTGTTTCGAAGCGCTCTAAACACCACACACTGATGACGCCTGCTGGTCAAATCTGTGTAAATGCAACAAAAACTCAGGCCAAAACATGCATAAAAACATTTTACAAAAACATTTTACAAACCCATTGCAAATGTTTTACTAAAAGTATAATACATTAAATGCAATTACAATAATTCGCCACTGGGGGAGATGAACTCGCATGATTAATAGATTCACATAGATGCCCCCCCCCCAAAGGAAAACCATTGGAATTTCAAAACGTTTCGAAACAGTTATGACATAACAAAGCCTCATTTAGTGAAATCACGTGACTTTGGCAGTTTGACATGCGCCCCAAACCACAGTTTTGAAAAAAATTATTTGCAAAGGTTTCGAAGCTTCACGAAGCAGTGCTTCAAAAGCGGCCATCACTATTTTACGGTGCCCTTGTTACAGAGTTACATTTAAGTGCCCTTGTTACATTTATGTAATGATTAATATTAATTAACTTCATGTACTATATGGTTAGGATTAGGATGAGGGTTTGGTTTAGGGTTAGCTGAATATAATTATGCATTTTTTTTATTATTACTATAGTAAGTACATGTAACATTTCAAGGACAAAATACAGTGTTACCCATTTTTTAACACCTAAATAAAACGTCTCAGGTTGCAGTTTGGTCTGGAAGTAATTATGAATACTTGAGATGTTGATATTGTACTGAGAGGATCAATCCTTACATAAAAATATTGGTACCAAATGTTTCAACTAGACACTGTATTTCTTATTTACAGTAAATATGAGTATGCAAAATAAACTTTAAAGTTTCTTATTCAAGTGCTGATAGAGTATTGACGAACTCGCATGATTAATAGATTCACATAGATGCCCCCCCCCAAAGGAAAACCATTGGAATTTCAAAACGTTTCGAAACAGTTATGACGTAACAAAGCCTCATTTAGTGAAATCACGTGACTTTGGCAGTTTGACATGCGCCCCGAACCACAGTTTTGAAAAAAATTATTTGCAAAGGTTTCGAAGCTTCACGAAGCAGTGCTTCAAAAGCGGCCATCACTATTTTACGGTGCCCTTGTTACAGAGTTACATTTAAGTGCCCTTGTTACATTTAAGTAATGATTAATATTAATTAACTTCATGTACTATATGGTTAGGATTAGGATGAGGGTTTGGTTTAGGGTTAGCTGAATATAATTATGCATTTTTTTTATTATTACTATAGTAAGTACATGTAACATTTCAAGGACAAAATACAGTGTTACCCATTTTTTAACACCTAAATAAAACGTCTCAGGTTGCAGTTTGGTCTGGAAGTAATTATGAATACTTGAGATGTTGATATTGTACTGAGAGGATCAATCCTTACATAAAAATATTGGTACCAAATGTTTCAACTAGACACTGTATTTCTTATTTACAGTAAATATGAGTATGCAAAATAAACTTTAAAGTTTCTTATTCAAGTGCTGATAGAGTATTGACAGAGACAGAAACATTACCAAATACTCTATTTAAAAGCTAAATGTGACATTTATTGTAATGGGAATATATGAATACTGTAAAGTATTGAATAGAGTTTTTAAGTTTAGGCCTGTTGAATGACTGTAAATAATTATCATTTTATCCACAGAAATTAGAAAAAAATATCAATTTAAAAGAGGCATCAGTATTAGTATCAGTGATACTGGCTTTCATTTACAGTACTTAGCTGTAGTAAAAATATGCCATTAAACAGGTATTTAAAATACTTTTTAAAATATTATTATTATTTTGTTTCCACATTAATTTGGAGATTCAATGTGAAAATATATTTATAATTAAATGAAATTCATTAAACTTTATTAGTTTATTATTATTATTATTATTAAAGTACAAATTTCAACATATTTATACATATTATATTCACATTTTAAATATTTGAATAAGCGTACATTTTAAAGTCTCACCACACATATTTCCAAACTGAATGACAGCATTGCTTGATCTTTCGTGAGACTCATTTCAAAAGTTCCTATTATCTGCCTTTTTTTTTTTTTTCAAATATTGTGTTACACTACCTGACTCATGAGCAATATTCTCTTTCCTCCTTCAGCTCTTCCTAAACCATTCATGTTCTAAGAGCTCGTCTAAAGTCAGGCTGTTGCACTTGTACTGGTTTAGCAGATCACGGCATTCTGTACAAGTTTTCAAGAAAGAACTGGTTAGTCATGTACTGTATGCTATTTATGAGCATGTGGCACGTAAATGTTGTCATGCATGAAAGTATGTTCTGTTTTGTAATTTGTAGCATACTGTGGCAATCCTTATGTATTACACTTTTCAGTTCGTCACCTAGATTTTACATATCATCTAATAATTTTTAGACATTCTGTCAGTCACTTGTGTCATTTATCTTTTAGAAGTTGGTGAGAACACCTCAAGATTGTGCTGAGGCTGTGTGTGTTTAACAGTGTCACTGTCATTGTGTGTTGTCTTCTTACCACTGGATAAACTGGAGGAGGGAATCATCTGCACATCGACAAAGCTGATTCCATTCACCATTCTGAACAGCAGAACACCCAAAGGCTTGACCGTAGCTTTGACCGCTGGGCACTCTGTGTACTCTGTTTATGTAGGCAAGAGATTTTCAGAGTTGAACATCATTTGCTAAAGTCATCTGCAAGCCATTAGTCTATTTTCAGATAACATTAGAGAAAATAGGACTAACTGCCCTAAAAAGTCAACTGACCTTGATAGTCAGAAGTGATGAAAAGTTTGCCACAGCCAAAGTCTATTACTTTGAGCTGCAGCGTCTCTGTGTTGACCAGCATGTTGTCCGACTTGATGTCACGGTGAAAGACACCTCAGTCAAGACAGTGTTTGGCTGCAAGCACCGCTTGGTGCCTTAAGCCACGTGGCAGAGTTTCTTCAAGGTAACCTCCGTTCCGCATTGTGAAGCTGAGCAAGGTCTCACATGGATGTGGATATTCCATAATCAAGATGTACCGATATTGCTGCTCAAACCACTCATACATTTGGACAATATAGGGGCTTTTGGGAGGCTCTCGCACCACCAGATTTAGAGCCACTTCCACAAGCAGAGGTCTGGTACACCCAGGCTAGAGAAAAGTGATACGCAAAGAGTTAGCTATCAAATGTGTATTTAGTTTATAAAGTAGGGTATAAGTCTGAGATCACTAGGAAAAATGGTTCCATTTGGCATTCATTTCTAATTGAATACAAAATTTTATTTAAAGGGGTCATATGATGCTATTTTAAAGATCATTATTTTGTGTATTTGGTGTAACATAATATGTTGACATGCTTTAATGTTCAAAAAACACATTATTTGAATTAAGTTGGACTGAAAAAAAGTGAAATATGACCTTTTGAACAAAGTAATAATCATGGTCAATGCCTCAATTTGTATTATTTGATTGAGACATTGTTATTTTTAAACAATTATATAATTATTAAATTATACATCATATTAATTTTTTATTTTACATAATAACTGTCTTTTACTTTACACTTTAAAATCTTAATCTTCTTCTTTATTTTCAGGTTCAATGGTTCAGATTTCCAGATTTTCAATATGCTCTCAGACTTCTGGACCCACCTGTACATTACATTTAAGTAGAGATACTTATATAGTACTTATCTAATAACTTGCCCACTTACAATATAAATAAAGCAGTCCTGCACCGACTTGGTTAAAAATTTGATGGCAACCTGCAAAGGGAATAAATAAATTGATAAAATGATATAGCTTCCAATGTTTGTATAAATGGCAGTCTGTTGTTATAGGTCAAATGGAGTAACTCCTAGAAAATGTCATGATATTAATGATTCAAAAATGAAAACAATAATGAATAATGATTCACTCAAGTGAATTAATTTCTGGAATGTATTCAGGATAATATTCTACACGCTTTACATTATATTTACACAGCATTTGACATAAAAAACATGTTTATGGTGTAAACATTTTTCAAATATGTGAGAAACCAATTTTAAAAAGATTACACTTCTAACAACTTGCCACTTTATTGTAGATTTTAAAAGATATATTTTTTTTTCAGCACATAATATTTGAGAAAATGGTACAAAAAACTAGAAAAAGAGGCAAAATGTTTGGTGAATAAAGCAAAAGTGGTCTACCTTCTGGCCATCGGACCTACGAGTCCCCTCATACACAATGCCAAAATGTCCCGATCCAAGCGTCACTCCCACATCATAAAGGGAGAAAAAAGATCCTGTAAAAAATAAATAAAGATATAAAACATGTTAATATATGGTATTGTTTTTGTCTTTGATTATTACACAAACTCCAATAGTAGTTTAGTATGCTGCATGTCAAGATATTTAATTATGGAATGTGGCTTTTATAGAGATTTGTTCATTACATATATTAATAATATACTTAATAATTATATATAATAATAATATATAATAAATTATTTTGGCCATGGAATCAAGAAAATAACAACAAGATAAAACTAAAATGTGCCACATGATACATGTTGAAGTGCTCATCATCAAGCCTTGATGTTTGCTTTTGACCCCCCCACCACATCTTTAGGTTCGCTGTCAAAAATGCCAGTGTGAACGCTAAGCGGACCAGAACCAAATGTATCATTTTCTTTTTTTGGTCCGGACCAAACGAACCAAGAGAACCGAACTACAAGTGTGAACGCACCCTTAGATGCATTTACACTGTATAATGAAGCTCCGAGGTAGTGTGAATGCATTTACACTGCAAAATTTATGTTTTTTTTTTGTTTTGTTTTGTTTTGTCTTTTTATTGTTTTTTGAAATGTTGAAAAGTTGCTCAAATGCAATGAAACTAAACTGCCACTAGGTAGCGTCAAGTGACTGTCTTAATAAGTGAGCTATTTATTCATTTATTCAACCGATTCGTTAAACTGCTGGTTCATTCAAGAATTAAACAAATCACTTTATAAATGAGTCATTGAATCATTGACCGATTAGTTCAAGAACGCTGAATTTTTCAGTAGCGAAACAGCGCTGTGGAGTGCTCGGATGCGCAACTGTTCTGCTGTGTATGTGACTAAATATTAACTACTTGCTTATTGAACTGTTGTATAAAATAAATGTCACATTTGCAATCGTGCTGATATTTGGGAAAACAGCACTCTTGGTGGTGTGTTGTATATTTGTATATCATATGTTACACACACACACACACACACATAGGCTATTATTTATTCATTCATTCATTCATTATTTTAATGACATTTTATGGTTTTCTTGCTAAACAGATTTTATCAA
>NW_015666557.1:1333860-1334542 GCF_001515625.1 Sinocyclocheilus rhinocerous
AGAATGTGGCGACACATACCTGGGGTTACGCCGCCTAAACGGTGCAGTGAAGTAAGCTATAGTTTGAAAGGCTGCTCGTTCAGCTGTACACAGCCGCTCTTAGACAGCGCACCAGTAGCGCTTCAACGGACGAAAACACACACACAATTGTCTAAATACGTGGTTTTGGCGAGTTACCTCATAAACGTAGTTTTAAATGAGTTATAAAGTCTTAAATGACCGTAAAGAGTTTAGAGAAAATAGGATATGTGTCAGATCCGTATCATGTGCATCAGGTTTTAAAGTGACAGCGCTGCTTTTAAAGTAAAACCCGCTAAAGTCATTGATGTAAATCAAAGAACAAAAGAAAAAGAGAAATCACTCGACTGCTCTAGTCGCTGATTAATTTGTGTAGCTTGAATAAAGATTAATCTGTATAGTTTATGCATATACAATTTATAGTTTATGTGAAGATTGTTTTAAAATCAGTTAATATTTCAGAGCCTATTAAATGTTAAAAATAATGGCTTTCTATTATACTGTAATGTTGAATGGCTATAATTAATAGGCTAGGTAAAATTGAGGGAAAATGCATTTAATAGAGACACCAGTAGCAGTATTGGTTTCAATACTTCATTAATAATAGGTTACTTAGTAAAAAGATACCATTAAAAACATTTAAAATATACTATCTTTATGTTGT
>NW_015666557.1:1335990-1339363 GCF_001515625.1 Sinocyclocheilus rhinocerous
CCCGAGAATGTGGCGACACATACCTGGGGTTACGCCGCCTAAACGGTGCAGTGAAGTAAGCTATAGTTTGAAAGGCTGCTCGTTCAGCTGTACACAGCCGCTCTTAGACAGCGCACCAGTAGCGCTTCAACGGACGAAAACACACACACAATTGTCTAAATACGTGGTTTTGGCGAGTTACCTCATAAACGTAGTTTTAAATGAGTTATAAAGTCTTAAATGACCGTAAAGAGTTTAGAGAAAATAGGATATGTGCATTTTTTTTTTTTAATTGATTGACAGACAACAGTAATGTTAACCTTTTAGATTTTAGATTTCAATTTAAGTTCTAGTTGTATAGGTCCCCCCAGA
This sequence comes from Sinocyclocheilus rhinocerous, assembly GCF_001515625.1. Lineage (NCBI taxonomy): Eukaryota > Metazoa > Chordata > Actinopteri > Cypriniformes > Cyprinidae > Sinocyclocheilus > Sinocyclocheilus rhinocerous. Next base: position 1,336,342 of record NW_015666557.1, read on the forward strand.
AAGAGATCCAGACGGCCCCCACCCCCTTGGCCCCCTTCAAATTTTCTATTTAATAGAATGTTTAACACTGATGCATCATCATCCTGCACATGCTAAACCTTTAACTAAATAAGTTACACATTTTAAAAGTAAATTTGGAAAACAAAATGTAAGACATTGTTCTTAAGGTGTATATCTCCCCCATCGTTACGCTTTATTTTAAATTTACTACACCAAGCTAATATTATTAATCAACTTCTTTTGAGATTGTTAGTAATCAAAATCTCTTAGAATACCTAAAAGTGATTTTTTGCATAATTATTTACTTTTTGTGACAACACAATACTGTAATATGCTACTTTAAACATTCCCCCAGTAGTGTTTAAATACATTTAAGTTGTCAATATAAAATGTGTTATAACATTTAAGCCAGAAAGACCTTAACATATGCTTTGAATAGTTTATTATTAATATTATTAACATATAAAGAAACAAAGCATATAGCACAATGTAATGTTACACATAATATTACAATGTAACATAAATTGGACAACCTTGACATTCTCCATGATTAAGGTGGATGTATTAAGTATCAAAGAAATATTAATATCTGTGTAAAACATACTACTTAAAAAAAAATCCTGTTTCAAAAAAGCTTTATAGTTTGAAACAAGAATTTGTGTTCAATCGTTTCGAACACTTTGTAAAAATCCCAAATATTTTATCACCATCTTCTATATTTTTAGCATAATCTAAAAGGTCAAGCACTAATCTAATATTAGTTATGTGACGACCATTTAGAAAGCCTGTTTGATACTCGCTGATAATCTTATTTTCCGTAGCCTATTAGCAAATTTTCACGTAATACACTGTTTTTCTCAACATTTTCTTGCTGTATAAACTGTGTACATTATGTTACTGTAGATTTTGTTGTTTTCATAGTATTATTGTATTCTCAACAGTTCCGTACTGTGTACACGGTTTACAGTATGTTACCGTAGATTTCCAATGCATTATGGGAAATTATCAGTTACTGTATGTCTAAATACATTAGTGCAAATAATTATAATTAGTTTATAATCAACTGTTAAAAGAGAGATCGGTCTCCAATTTTCTATCAAATGTGGTTCTTTATCAGGTTTAGCAATTAATAAAATTATATCCTGTTTCATCATAGTAGAAGTATCAGGGAAACACACTGGACAGATCGGTAAGTTTTCAAAACAATCCAAAACACTTTATTAACAGAACTGAATGCAAATAGACAGCAGAGCAGAGGATATGACGGATATGGGAGATGAATGGTGAGTAAACTAGCACTCGCGCGCTCTCCTAGAGACGGTGCGCTCATGCACACTCAAGCGCACACACATAAGGCCGCCTCACATACAGCTCAAGAAATCAGACTTGTGCTGAGTGTAAGCTTTTGTGCAACAATTTCCCCATTGTAAAAACAAAAATGTGCTGCATGATCAAACATTTAGGTGAGATAATTATATATTTTCGAAAAATGTCATACATGATAAAAAGAAGGCTTCAAAAAGTGGTCATATCGGTGATTGTATCGGCAGAAACTGCTTCCAGTGATCGACGATCGGCGAACGACTCCAAAAGTCCTGATCGGAGCACCATCGCATTTGACCACAATTAATACATTCATTATACATATTATAAAGAATATTTTCAATCCAAAAAGGTAAATAAAATTGTACGGTCAACCCGTCTATTAGTGCTTTCACTTTTTTTTTTTTCATTCCAAGAAGGGAATTTTTGATCTCATGAGAGGTTATATTTGATTTCAAGTCTTGAAATTCTTTATCAATAATAGGAATGTTTTGATTAATTATTGGAAATAAATCTTCACAATTACATAGATCAAATTTAGAATTATATAATTCACTATAAAATGAAAAAAAAAAAAAAAAATCAGAATTCCCTTTCATGGGAACTTCGAACTGCGTGAAATTAAAGTGATTTCTATATTTTATCCATTCAGAAGTCTACGAAAGCGATCCCAGTTCTGTATATAAAACGTAGCATAATGTAGACTAAAAACGTAGCGGAATATGGTTAGCTGTGCAATGTCGTCTTTTGCCATAATACCTGCAGACTGCAGCCAATAGAGATGCTTCTCTATCGTTGCGCGTCCTGCTCCTCACAGAACAGATCGTGAAAGCAGACTGCAGTTTGTCATTCATTATAACAAACAAAGTGTAGCGACGATGTAAATAATAAATTCAGTGTGCAGTGTTGAGAGCTTCATTAATTAAAATGCAAGTTTGTGAGATTGCGATGAACTAAGACGGGTGACAGCTTTTTAATGATAAAGTTAGCAAATGTGATATTGATTTTATACAACAGTTTTATACATTTTTGATTTTATACAAAAGTTAATATTAAAGTGACTTACATTTTAGGAATACTGTTGTCTGATTGTGCTCTATTGTCAACAAAATAGTTCCAAACAAATTCACAGCTGAGCCGCTACGCATCTCCATTCAAACACAGCGGTGTTTAGTTTATGAATGAATCTGCATTTTTGAACAAATCTAGTGAGTCAATGATTAAATGACCCATTCATATAGAGAGTCACTTGCTTTGTTCCTAAATGAATCAGCTGTTTGAACAAATCGATTGAATAAATGAATCAGTAACCAAGACTTTGACTTGCTGCCACCTACTGGCGGTTTCAGTTTCATTTTAAAGTATAAATTGAGTCATTTAAATCTTTAACATTTCTATATTCAAAACTTTATATTTAAAACATTAATCTCATAACATTGACATTATGACATTATGACATTGTGCATTAATGCCACCTCTGAGTCTTGTCAAAAGGTCTGTAAATATTCCACATTTGTGCTCTTTTGTGCCGTGCAAAGATTAATTGTTGATGTTTAATTTGACTGCACTGCAAAAAATGCTTTTCTTACTTAGATTTTTTGTCTTGTTTCCAGCCAAAATATCTAAACATTCTTAAATCAAGAAGGATTTTCTAGACAAGTAAAAAATATTGTCTTGTTTTCAGAAAAAAAGACATGTC
>NW_015666557.1:1339669-1343951 GCF_001515625.1 Sinocyclocheilus rhinocerous
GTTTTCAGAAAAAACAAGTCAAAATTAAGTGAGTTTTTGCTTAGAACAAGCAAAATAATCTGCCAATGGGGTAAGCAAAATAATCTTATTTCAAACAGAAAACAAGATTATTTTGCTTACCCCATTGGCAGATTATTTTGCTTGTTTTTTTTTTCTGAAAACAAGACAATCATTTTTACTTGTCTAGAAAATCCTTCTTGATTTAAGAATTTTAAGATATTTTGGCTGGAAACAAGACAAAAGATCTAAACAAGAAAAGCATTTTTTTGCAGTGTGGTAATTTATTCTTCGTGATTGTATCTTATCATTTTAGTTGAATTTATTGTTTAATTAACATTTTGATAAACATTTGTAAATCTATTTTTTTTTTTGGCACAAAAGATGACATACATTTAATACATTTAGAAAAATGGCATTACACAGAAAAAAAAGAAGTCAAATATCACCTTATAATGGGAATATTCATTTCTGTCATTGATCAGGTGTTCCTAATATATTTATTTATTTCTTTTTTAAGTAGGAGCAAGTGCTCCTGAAAAGAAATGTAAGCGTAAGCGAGTCATTAAAAAATGTCATGTTACCTTTTCAAAACTAATTGCAAACGTTCTGGCAAAGTGTAAACTATTAAATATAATCTACAAATCATGCAATACTGTACCACTAAATAATAAGTGTTTTGAGGGCTTTGCTAAACAAGCCAATTAGAGACAATAATCATTCAAATTTTTTTATTAAATTATACTTTCATTTCACTAATCAAATCAGTTTTTTTTTCTTTATAAAAACAGGGGGTCTTTAATGATGCTTACATTATAACGTGCAAAATCACACACAATGTGTCTTTAATTTGGCCAGAATTGCAGGTGCAGAATTTGGGGCAAAGTGAGCCAAATGCTTTGGGGTAAATTGAGTCAGCATTTTAACTTACCCCACCATAAGGCACTGTTGTCAAGTTAAATCTCTGAATTATAAACTGGTGTTTTAATGTGATATTACTGGTTTAGTTTATCATATGTACATATTCTTTGTAGTTTATTATATAAGGACAGTGTACAAGTGCACCAAATTCTTCTCTGATAAGAACCAGAAAATGCTTTTCATCACATTATAATCAGATATATCTTTCCACCTGTAGTCACTAATGGCCAACAAACTCTCTGTTTAGTCTGTTTTTAGGAAGGTGTTTTGCTATTCGGCCCGAATCAGTTTTCTAAAGTGTTTTTGAAAAATCACATACCCTGCCTTTAATGGATGTATGATGAAGAAAATTGTTAGAAATAGTATAAGTAACATCAATGGACATAGTATGTATGCTAAATTGTAAAATTACTCATACATGTCTGTAATGCATGTGGAAAGTATACTTTGCTCTCTTTAGTGATTTTCAATTTATTTTCTTTATTGTAAAACTATATATTTTTTATTTGATCCGGCATACGTGATGTATTTTACATTTAAAATAAGATTTTCCATTTTCCAAAGCTGTTTGCAAGTATAGTTTGGCAGAAAATATGTTTGAAATATGTGTATTCTTCTTCTTATAGACAGTGAAACAGCCGTGTACACCCTCATGCCCATGGTCATGGCTGACCAGCACAGGTAAGTGTCACCGTTACCCTGTGCATGTAACTGGAACACAATTAATGACTTAACAAAAGGCCAAGAGAAGCAGGCACACAATAACTGGTCTAGTCCCTGTCTAAAAAACCCCAAAATGCCACTCACTCCTGCAGCTTCCCCAGTACAACGTTTCCAGTACAGAATGTATGACAGGCTCAATGATCAACAGCTGTAAATTTAATGGAAGCTAAAGAAGAGGATGTCAAGCTTAACATCATCTTTGGGCGGCAGTCGTCTCCCGTCTCTTGGGCCACACAGCTGAATGTAATAATTGTGTTATGTTTATTGCCATTTTAATTTATTATTATAATTTTTTTTGCTTATAGGTCAGTTTCTGAATTGCTTTTAAACTCAAAGTTTGATGTCAACTACGCATTTGGACGTGTTAAAAGAAGCCTTCTACATATTGCTGCCAAGTAAGAGTTTTGTTCTTTTCACAATCACAAAAAATTACAGAAATTACACGTCCACTTTTTTTTAACGTGTTCCCTATTTGCTCTTTTAAAATTCTAAAACTCTTAATGAAGTGGTTTCCGGGTGTTTCCTAAATAAACAATTATTTGTAATATTCTGATGACCCAGTTTGATCATGTTCTCTGAAGTTTTTGTTGTTGTTTCAGCTGTGGATCGGTAGAGTGTCTTGTCCTGCTGTTAAAGCGTGGAGCGAATCCAAACTATCAGGATATCTCCGGCTGCACACCTCTGCATCTGGCTGCAAGAAACGGGTAAATGAGGGTTTTATAAACTCCAGTACTGGAGCATAACAAATTACATTTCTTAGTCCTTATCCCGCATGCACGGAAGTCCTAGAGGTTATGGATTATTCTTATTTTTCTTTCTTGCTTTCTCGTTATCACGACTTTATTTTCTCGTGATCTCGACATAACAAAAGTTGTTCTCCAAGTTACACAACTGCGCCAACAGGTGGCAGTATAGACCTGAATATAACTGATGGGGCGTTGTATACTGCAGTGGTTCCCAACCCTGGTCCTGGAGGCACCCCGAAAACACTGCACGTTTTGCATGTCTCCTTAATCAAACACACCTGATTCAGGTCATCAGCTCATTAGTAGAGACTCCAAGACCTGAAATTGGTGTGTCAGAGGAAGGAGACATGCAAAATGTGCAGTGCTGGGGTGCCTCCAGGACCAGGGTTGGGAATCACTGGTATATACTGTATATCCACTTTACTGTACACATTTGGGACAGAATAAGGACCTTCCTCGTGATCGCTATAATTTGTGCAGTATTGTTCATTACTGACATTTAAGTAACTTATAAATATTAAATGCTTGAATCAATATGATTATTTTACTTGAAAGTGTATCTGTTATCGTTACGTTCTTACTGCTAGATGACTCATCACAGTTTCACTACCGCTATAGCGTTCGGTGTGATACTAAACTTATTGCTTATTAAAACCAAGGTTGACATCACTGTATAGTATTCTGTTTGCATTTATATCTTTATTTGTGCAGCTCTGAAGTACATGATTGTTAGTTAATAAGCGGGGATGTTGTGTTTATCTAGGACGTGCTTTTATGATGTATTTGTAATGTGCATCTTTGTCCTTATTGTTAAACTTTATAGTTAATCATTCAATTTATATTGATAGGAAAGGTGATTTATATATGTAAACAAATATATATAGGCTAATTGAATTAAGTGATGTTCTACAGTGTTGTAATCTTTTGTATTTTCTACATTTCTTTGTAGGAAAACACACACACACACACACACACACACACACACACACACACTCTTCTCAAACAGCATCCCAAGCTTGTAACACACATGATATCAGTCACAGCATATCCTACATGGCTAAAAATCACAAATTATATATAATTTTTTTTTCAAGCGAATGAGGAAAATACAGTGAGTTGAATCCAAGCAGCTCAAAAAGATTTTAGTTCTCTGCATCTTTCTGAAGGGGTCCGCCTGTGTTTGCGGTGTTGGATGCTTTGTTGTTAGACCATTTAAGCATGTTAATTACCCAAACAAAATGTTTAACGTAGTCTCTGGAAAAAAAAAAAAAATCAACAGTGATGAATTAGCCTATATTTATTGATTGTAGACGTTATTACTAAGTGAAGCAAAATTAGCGAAAATATCGACAACATACAGTATAAGAGCGCATGGTTTATCTGTCGATCAGATGCGTGTCAAGGTTGTGTTAGTACTATAGCAACAGAAGACTCACGACACATTGTGTTTTAAAAATCAAACAATCATTGTAAAAAAAAACAAAAAAAAACAACAACTTTTGTTATGTTGAGATCACGAAAGAAGATCAAGAAAGAAAAATAATCATAATCCATGGCCTCTTAGGACTTACGTATGCATGCTTTGTTTACATAGCCTAAGCATTTGTGTGTATTGCATGCAAAAATGGTAACCTAGAAATGCATTTATGTTGAGTCCCATGATGTCCCATTTTCCCATGTTGTCTTATATTTTCACAGACAGAAGAAGTGTATGGGCAGACTGTTAGAGTACAATGCTGATGTTAATATCTGCAATAATGAAGGTCTCACTGCTGTGAGTATGATGACAAAACTGCACATTTGAGACTTCATTAACAACAGCAATAATTATAATTTCATAGTTATGATTTGAAATTGTTATATATATATATATATATATATATATATATATGTGT
>NW_015666557.1:1343962-1365692 GCF_001515625.1 Sinocyclocheilus rhinocerous
TTTTTTTTAATACTGTATTTTATAATAATAGTAAAGTCATCAAAGCTGTGAAATAACACAAAAGAAACAAAGTTGCCAGTTGCCTTTATTTTTTAAACAGTTATGACCGATATGTATGCTGGAAGCCTGCTAATTAAACTAAATTCAAGTATTTGAGCAGTAGCCTAGACCATCAGACACATGAATTCCTGAAAGTATGCCCAAACCTTTGACTGGTATTTATTTATGTATTTTAACAATGGCTAAATGTCTAATGTGTATATATAGTGTTATTTTATTTTTATTTTTTTTATACTAATGTAGTACTGTTTTTACTAGTATTTCATTATTTGTCTCATTTTCTCATGCCATTAGATTCATTGGCTGGCAGTGAATGGAAGGACAGAGCTACTTCATGACCTGGTGCAGCATGTGTCTAATGTGGACGTGGAGGACGCCATGGGCCAGACAGCCTTACATGTGGCCTGCCAGAATGGACACAAGACTGTACGAAAACTCTCTGACTCCATAACTTGATTACAGGATTGCCAGCCAATGAAGTTCAGAAGAAGGATTTTATTTTATTTTTTAAGGTTCATGTGATGTTTTGTGTTTCTCACAGACAGTGCAGTGTCTTCTGGACAGTGGAGCGGACATCAACAGGCCCAATGTCTCTGGAGCGACTCCCCTCTATTTCGCCTGCAGGTGAGCAGCTAACCATCATCAACCCGAGAACTACCAGCTGCCAATGCAAATGTATAATGTTTACCATGATTACTGTTTATTTCACTCCGGCCTGAACTGGAAATGTGTGGCCAACCACTAGAATGTGACCCCTTAAGAAAATTAACTTCCATTCAGTGACTGAATCTGGACGCTTTCTGACTACACAAGAAACATAATTAGGAAAATTAGGGGTTTGTACAGATATTTTTCCAGTGTATATCCTTTAAACACACAGCTTTCTTGTGAGTTTGACAAGAAGAACAAGGACATTCAACTTTCTTTGCTGTAAGGCTAATAAGAATGTAGTCTGATGAAGATGTGCCACAGTTGGTATTCTGAGTGCACTGCTTTGGATACGCTCACATGAGTTTGGTTGCTGAGCAACAGCACTCCATCCGTATCTTGTTTTGATTACATTTTGCCACTGATATCAGTCCACTCAAGGCTGATGGCGATGTGATCAACACTAACATGCCTCACAACAGATAATTAAATAGAGTAATTAAACATACGCTTAATAGGTTTTTAAAACAGGAAATCTGGGCCTGTTCTGACTCTTGTAATTTCATACCAATTTTTGTGATGCTAATGTGTTGTAAATCAACCATACACATTTGTTCTGGTTCGGGGAATGGCACTGCCTTCATTATAAGTAGGGATGCATCGATACCACTTTTTCCAGTACTCGCCCGATATCAGCGTTTGGTATCGGGGCATTTTAACGAGTACGAATACAGGAGACCAGTATCGGGCCCGATACCGATGCATCGCTAATTATAAGTGTGCAATACAATGCTGAAGAGTTATTTTGCAGAATGTCTGAGCTGTACAGTGAAAAAAGATGGTAACCAGTCATGCTACAAAAAGGATGGAAAAAGAAATATACTGTATGCAAATATATAAGCACAATATGTCTAGCTAAGCATATTTGATTCATGTTAGGCACGTTTGCCCGATATGCATTTCTTTTGAGTAAATGTCAGCAGTGTGCTCATTCTTGAAGTGAACTTTTGCCTGAATGATGATTAGATTCACTGTTTCGTCGCATTTAATTTGAGAATGCATATACAAAACGACGCATCCAGTGTGCGATAGAGTCAAGAGCAGCAGCCTCCCCCGGGTCCTAATGCCCCTCCGGTAAGGGCTTTTATTTATTTAGGGGGCTCTGTTGGCCTACTTGTAATAAAATGAAAGTAAAATACACAAATATCATTAAGATACCAAAATTTGATTCACGTTAGGCACGTTATCGAAACGTTATCGGAATCGGCCGATAAATGCTTAAAATACAAAAATCGGCATGAGCCGATTTGAAAAAAAAAAGATGCCCGATATGCATTGCATGTAAGATCATGTCAGCAGTGTGCTCATTCTTGAAGCAAACTTTTGCCTGAATGATGATTAGATTCACTCAGTATCGATGTCATAACATCACGAGTCTGTTTTGATTTAAAGGTCAGAAGCTATAGCTTACTTGACTAAAAATCACAAACATGACACTTGTAAATTAAATAATTTAATATATACAGATGTATTCATTAAATATGTAATATATTTTTTCAAATGGATTATGAAAACTTAAACACTCTAAAATAGTTTTTGAATTTTTACAGCTCTTTTGTTTTAGACCATCTATTAATGTTAAATCCACAAATAAAATGTTAAGGTTTCAACTGCATCTGTTTCATCGCATTTAATTTGAGAATGCACATACAGAACGACGCATCCAGTGTGCGATAGAGTCAACAGCAGCAGCCTCCCCTGGGTCCTAATGCCCCTCCGGTAAGGCCTTTTATTTATTTAGGGGGCTCTGTTGGCCTACTTGTAATAAAATGAAAGTAAAATACACAAATATCATTAAGATACGTGTGTTTCTGAATAAATAAAGCAGTATCGATGTCATAACATCACGAGTCTGTTTTGATTTAAAGGTCAGAAGCTATAGCTTACTTGACTAAAAATCACAAACATGACACTTGTAAATTAAATAATTTAATATATACAGATGTATTCATTAAATATGTAATATATTTTTTCAAATGGATTATGAAAACTTAAACACTCTAAAATAGTTTTTTAATTTTTACAGCTCTTTTGTTTTAGACCATCTATTAATGTTAAATCCACAAATAAAATGTTAAGGTTTCAACTGCATCTGTCTGAGAAAAAAAATTATAAAATCAATGCGCTCTCGTTATTGTTTTTAAAATAATATTTTAATAATATTTATTAGTTCTAACAAATTAGTTTTTGCTCAAAACTAACCAAGACAAAGGGAAATGTATATTGGTATCGGCTATCGGCCAAAATGAGTTGAAATATATCGGATATCGGTAAAAATCTAATATCGTGCATCCTTAATTCAAGTGTCATTGTGTTTCGACAGATAAGACAAAACTAGGTCCAGGGGGTCTTTGGATATTAGTTAGAAACATTGACAACTGCTGATATAAAGAGAATGTCGCTGAATGAGTTAGTTAACTGTTAACATGTTTACAGCTAGCTACATAAATAATAACTCAGTTTAATGACAGTCATTTGAAGGTAGCTCTTCACCCACTTTATGGAAGAGTGCATTTAATGCATACCTGCATACTTTCTGGCATTAATCCATATGATTTGTGTGCTACATCCAAGCCCTTTTTAGTTTTTTTCAGCACTCTTGCCTTAATAGTAATGGTGGAGAGAGGCAGGAACACCGGACTGGGGAAGGAGCCCTTGAGCCAGGCCTCGAACTCAAGTCATCCAAACCATTTTGATAGCTTTGTGTGAGGATCAGAACAAAACATTCTGATTCTGATCATTAACATAGTCATCATTTACTTAAAATCTGTACTTTCACCCATTCAAATCTGCCGTGTTCATGATGCACTTAAGAACTTGTGGGATCTAAACTTGTTCCCATGGATGGAAGATGTTGATATTCATGCAATTTACGAGGTTTTGTCATTGTATTGCAGTCATGGTCAGAGGGACACCGCACAGATACTGCTCCTCAGGGGAGCCAAGTATTTGCCAGACAAGAATGGGGTTACACCGCTTGACCTGTGTGTGCAGGTGAATGCAGCATGCGTACATTATATCCACACACTCAGGTACTCATAGGAATGATACTAAAGCTCATATGTAACTACTTTTAGGGTGGTTATGGCGAAACATGTGAAATTCTCATCCAGCACCATAGCAGACTGTTTCAGACACTGATACAGATGACCCAAAATGATGACATTAAAGAGAACATGGTATGTCTCTTTTTCTCCATCTATGTTTCTTGATGTGTTTATGTGCATAAGTGATTTTGAATATGATTTTTAAGTTAAGGCAGGTTCTAGAACATGTCTCACAGCAGAGTGACTCCAGCTATCAAAGGATCTTGACCAGCTTGGCTGAGGTGGCCACCACAAATGGACATAAACTGCTGAGGTGTGTCTCAGGCTATGTCATCCATGATTCTTGAGGAATTGTATTACTTAGAACTTCCTTTAAGCAAAGTTATTTCTCGCTCTGTTTCCATTCAGTTTGTCCAGTAACTTTGAGGTCCAAACAAAGAGTTTGCTCCGAATTATCCGGATCTTCTGTCATGTGTTCTGTCTTGGGCCGTCCTCCCCAAACAACGGGAATGACATGGGTTACAACGGAAACAAGACACCACGTAACCAGGTGTTTAAGGTCAGTGGGCATTACATTGCCAATAAATCTTACTTAAATGTTAATTATAAATGTTCAAATACTTAAAGAAAGTGATGTTGTGTTTGGCCAAAATGTTTGGTTCTTGTAGCATGCATTAATCAGTGGACAATATGATAGATTTGGCATATTAGACTGAAAACATAAGACATGCATAAAATTATGATTAATATGCTCAAACTGATATTGTAGATTCAGAATGTTTAATGAAACTAAAATACAGTTTACTTAATACTTAAAAACTTTTTGGCTACACAGTTGCATTTATGTATAGATTTAATTGATTTATCCTTGTCCCAGACCCAGACATACACTCAATATTAAACTCTGACAATCCATCATAAAAATATACATTTTAAACATGTTTAAAATTTTGATGATTTAAGTTGGTCTAATGGATGAAATAAAAAAGCCAATATTTATTGTACCAAAAAAATAAATAAATAAAAACCTTTCATTTATTTATTTGCTTGTTTGTGTGTTTGTCCCACAAGCATTGTTTATATCACAAAGGAACATTATGCAACTAATAAAGTATTATCAAAATTGAATGTATTTGTTTACAAGGTTATAACTGTGTCATATTTAAAGAAAAATGAATAAAAATAAAAGAACATATTTTTGTGAACTGATTCTTTTTATTTTACATGAATTCAAGCTGCCAAATGAATTCGTTCTGCCAAATTATGCCAAAAAAAAAAAGCATTAAAAACATAAAATGCTACCTACAGTTTCAAACTGGCTTTAGACACAAATTTAAATAGCATTTTCACCACGCAATGCAGTCAAACACAATAACTAGTGAGAGTGTAAAAAGTATTTTAAGAGTTACGTTTCTGAAAAGCCAAAAATGCTTAAACTTGAAATAACAGCCATATTTACTAAACCGTTTTAAAGGGGTCATATGATGCTATTTTAAAGATCGTTATTTTGTGTATTTGGTGTAACAGAATATGTTGACATGCTTTAATGTTCAAAAAACACATTATTTTTCAAATACTGTACATTATTGTAGGTCCTCTATGCCCCGCCTCTCTCAAACGCTTCGTTTTCTACAAAGTCCCTCCTTCCGACAAGCGCAGTCTGCTCTGATTGGCCAGCTGACCCAGTGCATTGTGATTGGCCGAACACCACAAGCACGCGTCAGAACTCTGCGCTGCGCAAAACTCCGCATTTGAACAGTCAATAGCAAATGCTTAAACTAATAACAAAACATACTTACAGTCGCTGATTCAGAAGCGCCAGATTGTCATAGCAAAGTCGGAATTGACCCTTTTTTTTTTTTTTAGAAATAGCCTTTTTGCACATCCAGCCTTGTACTCTTCTAGGTTCAAAAAACTGTCGTCCATAAAATGCGTTGCACAAATTCGAACATCTGGGTTGTGCTGTTCTGTTGTAAATAAATCTTAACCAAAGATTCCTAATTGCATCTACTTTCGGAAGGCCAAATAAAGTGCTTTTGCTTTCGCACTGAAACACACAGCGTCTCCCTGACATGGCTGCATCAACACTACTGCTGTTCCTGAAACCACGCCTTCTTTCTTTGCGTGCACATTTGGGGGGCATTATGCTAATATTTCCACATAGTGATGTAGATATGTGGGGGCGTGTTAGAACGAGCCGTTTTAGGTAGGCGTGGTTGACTCTTAACTTTTATAAAGAATATCTCTTTGGATTTGAGACTTTAGTCTTTGCAACTTTACAGATCTTCTTTATGCACCAAGAGCTTGTAACACTCCAAAGAGAAAGGAAAACTTGAAATCGCATCATATGACCCCTTTAAACCAACTTCCACTCAGAGACTTCAGTGAACATTTTTGACTGAGTCTGTGTCAAAAAGAGACTTCGATTTACGAAAATGAATCAAACCTGCCAAATTTGTTGATGTCTTTCAAGTTGATGTTTTAGCCTGAGATATGATTAAAATATCTGTCTTAACATTTCCATGGAAGTCACGACACAAGGATTCTAATAAGATCAGACAGATATTCACAGTGTCATATAGCGTATATTGTAAATATCAATATATCACGTCACCCTAGCATCGAACATTGCATAGATGAACATGCAGGCTGCTGTAGAATGGAATAGTCTCTCACAATTGGAAATACCAAAGCTGTCTCGCCTGCTCTCGTCTTGTGTAGCACGTCTTTGTTGAAGTGATGTTCTCTTGTTTGGCTGTTTAGCCTCTGGAGCTGTTGTGGCACTCTCTTGATGAATGGCTGGTCCTCATCTCCACCGAGCTGGATAAGGAGAGCACAGACGCAACAACCTCATCCTCAGGAAATGACATTGCGTCACTTTTCCTGAAAAAGCAGGAGGTCGACCCCTCCGTTTCCAGCGAAAATCCCCCACTGTTGCTGGACGCCAAGTCGGTGATGAAGACGCCGGAGGGTTACGCCGATGGTCAGGATGTCATCTCTATGATAGCCAATCGCCTGAGCGCTGTGATCCAGGCCTTCTACATGTGCTGTTCCTGTCAGATGCCACGTGGGTAAGACTGACCCCAAACTTAAAAAGTTTCTTTCCACTTCACAAAGACAATTTTAGAAACGAAACTGCAGAGAACAGCTTGTTCGTAAATCTCAATAGTTATGAGATCATGACCATGGTGCTGGCATTGCTAATGTCATGGGTTTGATTCCACGCATAGTGACAAAATGTATAGCTTGAATGCACTGTAGGCCGCTTTGGATAAAAGCATGTGAACTTTATAAGTGGAGCTAAAAGCTTCAGAAGTGTGGAATGTGACCCCTGTGAAGTTCATGGAAAGTACAAGAATAGTGTTTTAATAGACGTCTACTCATGAGCTCGTTCGGTGTGAGTGTTCATAATGTCTCCTCACCCTGACCCCACTGCCTTTCTAATGATTATGTTATTAGACCATTAAATCACTCTTTAATTAATGCATAATTTATAGACTCTCATTGGCAAGTCTGAGACCATGCATACTCTTCTTTCTTCCCTGATATCTAGCATGACCTCCCCTCGATTCATCGAGTTTGTCTGTAAGCATGATGAAGTGCTCAAGTGTTTTGTGACAAGGTAAGTCGAGAGTGTTTATTTAAATGCATTTATTTAATAAGAGGAGAGAAAGAAAGATGTACACTAGCTGTACATGCTAGCTGTAGATGATGTACACAATCACTGAAAAAGTTGTGGGTCAGTAAGATGTTTTTTTTTTTAAAGAAATTAATACTTTTGTTCAGCTTGAACGCATTAAATCACAGTTTCCACGAAAAAAACATTAAGCAGCACAAATGTTATCAACATTGATATTAATAAGAAATGTTTCTTGAACAGCAAATCAGCATATTAGAACGAAGCATCATGTGACACTGAAGACTGGAGTAATGGCTGCTGAAAATGTAGCTTAATATATTAGAATAGAAAACTAGAATATTTCAAAATATTACAGTTTTTACTGTATTCCTTATCATGTAAATGCTGCCTTGAGCAAAAGTTGGTAACACTTTATTTTAAGGTCCAATTCTCACTATTAACTAGTTTCTTATTAGCATGCATATTACTAACATATTGGCTGTTTATTAGTACTTATAAAGTACTTTTTCTGCATGTCCATATTTTAGATCTCTTAATCCGACTCCATACCTAACCTTAACAACTACCTTATTAACTATTAATAAGCAGCAATTTTGGAGTTTGTTCAGGGAAAACTCTTAGTTAATAGTGAATATGTGTTGAACAGTAGTGTATGTGGAAAAAATCAAAGTTTTGTGAACTCATGTGTGATGAACAAAACTGACCAAAAATAAATGTTGTTATTAACTTAAAAGCATCTCATCCAATGAAGCTTACTGCTCATGTGCATTTTTTAATGGCATCTCATAATCTCATAGTAACTAAACACACCAATTCTGGTTTCAAACACTTAGGCTAGATGCACTATGAAAGAGCTGCATTAAAATTCTTTCAATATTTCTACTAAAAATAGGCAAACATGCATAAGTTTGGAATGACACACGGATGAGTAATAGTACAATAGTAGATAATAATGATAGAGTTTCATTTTCAGGTAGACTTCTCCTTTAACCTTAAGTTTAAGGCTAGTGGTGTTTATGTATGTGTGCACATCTACATGTTTAGGCCTGTGCTTTTAAAACACTTTCTCACAATTGCTCATTTATTGTTCCCAGGAATCCCAAAATCATCTTCAACCATTTCCACTTCCTGTTGGAATGTCCTGAGCTCATGTCCCGCTTCATGCATATTATTAAAGGACAGGTAAGCATGACGAGAGACTGAATTGCTCTTGGAGCTGATGTACAGTTTGCTGAGCAGATCCTGTCACTGATCCACAGTTTCCACAGGGCCTGAACAAAGGAGTCACAATAAAATCAAAATTACATGTTATTCTCAAGAGTAAAATATTTGTCTTCATAATATTTCATCTAAATGCATTAGATGTGTATATATACTGTATGTTTGATAAACGGTCATCTAAATTAAGATTATCATTACATGAAAATTATAATTTCAATTAATTTTAATACAACAAATTTGTATCCCTCTTCTTAAAATGGTGGTCCTAGTGCTGTGCCATCTCTAATAATAATAATAATAATAATTCCTTACATTTATATGTTCTCAAGGTTTTATCAATTCAAATTATGGCACTGCTATACAGTTTTAATCGCTGAATACCATTGCGTATACAATTTTAGTGAAGGATATTTTAATAACTAAAGTAAACTTAAACTAAACTTAATTGTCAGAAATATAATATTTAGTTGTGTACCAGCTTTTTTTTCTTCTTTTTTTGCACAGCTCAGTTGCTAGATTTTTTTTCCACCTATTTCAAAATATATTTTAATATAAACAATATTATTAAATACAATTTTAGTTGTCAATCCTAATGTAGGTTGTATTTTATTTTATAATGTTGTACATTTCATTTTCATTTGATAAAAATCAGTAGACATGCTAACAGGATCAAAATATCAAAATATTATGTCAAAATATAATATTTAAGCTTTGCCCCACCTTTTTTTGCACAGCTCTGTTGCCAGACAATTTTCCACTTATTACAAAAAGTATTTTAATATTAACAATAATATGACTAATAATATTTGTATTGCTCAAAAAGTGACATCAGTGAACAAACTGACTATGATCTAGTGAGTGACAATTTAATTTAGACTTTTAACATCCTGAAGTTTTCAACCCTGGTGTAGTGATTTTATGTATTAGTTTTAGAAATGTATCCATTTAATTTTCATTTGATAGAAATCACAAAAATCACACAAATTAGACTGTAAAAACTGTAGACATGATAATATGATTGCATAAATTGCAAACCTCATAAAATAAAATAAAATGGCTCATATAATATTTAGTTTGACCTACTGAAGTTGAAGATCATTGGGGCTGTGTGCTTGCAATGCACTGAACAAGCGTTCAGTTCTGCGTTTGCCTCCTTGTGTAAAATATGTTTCTGGCCTATTCATCTAGGATGCAAGTGCAGCAGGGTTTAATGAATGTAATCATGTTTTAATAGGTCTTTGTTTACCTCTCTTTTCTCAGCCATTTAAAGACAGGTGTGAGTGGTTTTATGAACATCTTCTGGCCGGACAGCCAGACTCAGATATGGTGCACCGGCCAGTTAATGAAAATGACATTCTTCTTGTTCACAGAGGTAGCACATTTTCTGTATTATCTGTTCAAAAGCTCCTCCATCTTTCAGCCTTCACATCCTTCGTTCATTTTTTATAATTGTATTTCAGATTCAATATTCCGAAGCAGCTGTGACGTTGTATCCAAATCCTCCAATGAGAAACTCAAACAAGGCATTGCAGTGCGGTTCCATGGTGAAGAGGGAATGGTAAGCTTGAATATTTCAACCGGGAATCTCTTCAAAAAAAGTATGTTCTATATGGGATGTAGGGATATGCCGGTATCAAATTTTCATGTTGCGATTAATTGCTAATGCTTTTATCACGGTATACGGTATTATCACGATATTGAAATTTAGTTTTAAAAAAAAGTGCTGTCATCATACAGTCTAACAGGTTTATTTAACTTTTTTCTTATAACAAAAATAACTGAACATTTAAATGCATTCAAAATTCTGAATAATTTGTTAGATATAATTATTCACGGTATTTAGAAGTGCCCACGATAACAATATCGTGCATATTCATTACCGTGATATATCGCATTACCGAATACTGGCACAAGTCTAATGGGATGTGAATGTAAGTAGTATGAAAGGGATAGTTCACCCAAAAATGAAAATTCTGTCATGTCATGTTCTATTCTGTGTTCTATCATGTCAATGTTCTGTTACTCACCCTCATGTCGTTCTAAACCCATAAGACCTCCGTTCATCTTCGGAACACAAATTAAGATATTTTTGATGAATTCTGAGAGCTCTCTGACCCTCCCATAGACAGCAATGAAATGACCACGATCAAGGTCCAGAAATGTAGCAAGGAGATTGGTAAAATAATTAATTTTCCAATAATCCGCGTGGCGCAGCTGACACAGAATAGCATACGCCGTTTATGTTCAGTGGATACTCTCCAAAATGGCGCTAGGGTGACGCGGAGGAGACGAATTGTTGAATAAAGTCATTATTTTTGTTTTCTTTGCGTACAAAATGTATTCTCGTAGCTTCGTGAAATTACGGTTGAACCCCTGATGTCACATGGATTATTTTACCGATCTCCTTGCTACGTCTCTGGACCTTGATCGTGGTAATTACATTGCTGTCTATGGGAGGGTCAGAGAGCTCTCAGAATTCATCAAAAATATCTTAATTTGTGTTCCGAAGATGAACGGAGGTCTTACGGGTAGGGTTGGGTATCGTTTGAATTTTATCAATTCCGATTCCAAATCTGCTTATCGATTCCGATTCTTTTTTATTCCAATGTGATTAAATAATGATATCAAACATATATCCTGTGTCTCTTTTTTGCAAACCATTTATTGGAGCTGAATTAGTGCTGGGCGGTATACCGGTTCATACCGAATACCGGTGTTTATTTTTGCTATGATATGAATTTTTAAAATACCGCTTAAACAACGTTCGGAAAGGGGTTTGAAAGGGGTCCCTTTTCACTGTTGCACTGTGGTGAGGGAACAGCTGTATGTGTTACTAAGCGTGAAAGTTCAGAAACTGAAGATGTAGAACTAATAGAACGTGATGACACAGAAGAACTCATCCACAATATCCACATTGACCGCCACAAATATCCACCGCCCCCTGCCATCAGCTCCCGCGTCTCACACACACAAGCGCGACTTTAGCACTAGATTTAGCAACTTTCACACCCTTTTAGCGGCTTTTTTCCATAGAATATTCATACTGACAAACCTAGCGACTTTTTTTGGATAAACCTTAGCTATGATTCAGTTGGAAGATTTCGCCAGTGCTGTCCCGCGAACACAAGGTCTGACTTTCCCGGAGAAGTGTCACCTCTCTCGGCGTCTGTTCTGTGCAGTGAACGGCAGAGAAGCAGCGAATTCAGTTGGCCGCACCGCAGCCGACTCGTCAATAAATGAGTACAAAACTATGAGGGGCCGTATAGGCCATAATTATTGAAAAGCCTCTTACAAACACTAGTGAAACGAAAAACATTGATAAACCTTAGTGAAATTCATTCATATGCATTACTGAAAAACCACTTACAAACACTAGTGAAATTAAAAACATTGATCAACCTTTGTGAAATTCATTCATACGCATTACTGAAAACCTCTTACAAACACTAGTGAAAACACTTATCACTTACACATACTACTACTTAACACTTACACATACTAGTGTATGTAAGAGGTTGCATTTCCTAGCACCTGTCACTTACTGATTGTTTGGGATTATAAATACGAGCGTAGTTTGTCTGTTAATATCACATGCACTTTTTTGTTTGTTGTTTTTTTTTAGTTTGTTACTCAAGAGTGTACTTGTGATAGCTTCATATAAAAGCATATTATGCATAAATTGGCTATTTTGCCAGATTAGAGTGTACTTGTGATAGCTTCATATTTGTGCATATTATGCATGTATTGGCTATTTTGCCAGATTTTGAAGTATTGTTTTTCTGATATTTTGCTGCAGTGGAGTAGATCTAGGATTAATGCAGTGAATGACTTTATTCTGTCCTTTTCTCAGGGTCAGGGGGTGGTCAGAGAGTGGTTTGACATTCTGTCCAATGAGATCATCAACCCGGACTATGCACTGTTTACACAATCAGCCGATGGTAAATTAAATCTCATGTACAATACGGGTCGGGGTGCTGCAACTATCAGCTTTTATTTCTGAAATATCGCTCTCTTCTGTTGGTGATCTGTCACACTCAGTAATTAATAAAGAAATGGACTGACAGATAAGGATGCAATTCATGTAATGCTCTATGAGTAGGTGTTTGCGTGTGTGTGTGTGTGGTCACAAGCAAAAAAACTCCATTCTTTAGCTATTATAATACCCCCTGTTTCACAGACAAGACTTAAGCCTAGTCCCAGACTAAAATGTAAGTCTGAGCTGTTTTAACTGAAATAAACTTGCACTGACTGATCTTAAAATATATCAGTGCCTTTATTTTGTCTCAAGACACACACCAGTAATGTTATTTCCTAAGGCACGTTTATACAAATTACTTAAATATCCTAATTGAACTATGGCTTAATCCTAGCTTAGTCTAAGCCCTGTGTGAAACCAGGCCATTGTGTAGCAATGTATGAGACCCAACTCACGAGTCACTTTCACCAACCAAGCTTTCTGTGAATTTTCACCTTCCCACCAAATTCCTGATCTCGTGGATTCATATTTAGATGATTAGATTTTGTTTGTGAAAATTCGCTGAACAGCGGAAATGTGTTTGTCCCTTTAAAGTCGCGTTGTTTCAAAGTGTTTACAATACTGTAGGTGTGATCACATTAAAACCATTTTGTGGCGAATCTGTGTGAACAACTTGAACCCATTTGCAAATCTGCGTGGGGAAATCTTTTCACTCCCACAAAAAGTTCTGTGATTTCCTATTGAAATTACTGGATTTCACTCATGAAAAGTCGCTGAACAACAGTAAATGTAACCGTACCATTACAATACAAATTATATGCGCAGATTTAATGGGAAAAAAAGATCTATATTCTTTAACAACAGAAGTGCAGGAGAGCCCACCATGGAACAGTCTGAAGCCAGACGATGGCTTT
The DNA here is from genome assembly GCF_001515625.1 of Sinocyclocheilus rhinocerous. Classification (NCBI taxonomy): domain Eukaryota; kingdom Metazoa; phylum Chordata; class Actinopteri; order Cypriniformes; family Cyprinidae; genus Sinocyclocheilus; species Sinocyclocheilus rhinocerous. The sequence continues at coordinate 1,357,529 of NW_015666557.1, forward strand.
TCAATTTTTCAGTGTGTGAAGAAGCTCATTGGTCACTGCCAAGGGGAAGCTTGATGTTGGCTGAGGGTCTGCAGGGCTATGAGCTCTACAGGGAGTCGCCTGGGCCATTAACGTCCTCCCGCTGAGAGATGTGGATGTTGCCTCTGACTCTTGACTGTGAAAATGAATGCTTATGACTGAAAATCAGCAAAGAAATTGGCTAGTGGGACTCTGCCTGTAGAAAAACGTCTCCTCTGTGATTAATGCAGATACACTGTTTCAGATACACTGTGTTTTTGAAATGTTTATATTTATGTTTTGCATGCTTATGTGTGCATTTCTTTTAACAGGTACCACGTTTCAACCCAACAGCAATTCTTCTGTAAACCCAGATCATCTAAACTACTTCGGATTTGCTGGTCAAATCCTGGGTCTGGCTCTCTATCATCGACAGCTGGTGAACATCTACTTCACACGCTCCTTTTACAAGCACATACGTAATGATGCTGAAAATACAGCTTTGCATCACAGGAATAAAAAAAAAAAAATTCTAATCAACTTTTTTTATTGTAATAATAGTTCAGTATATTACTGTTTTTATTGTATTTTAAATGAATGAATAAATAAATACATCAATAAATAAATAAATAAAGCAAGCAAGCATCGGTGAACATGAGAGACATAATATAACATTTTAAAAAATCTTACTGACTTTAAACTTTAGAATGTTTTGAATATTTTTTTGTGGACATTGGAGTATTGCATTATTAATTTAGCACTTTCTTCTGATGAACACACAAAAAAAAAATTTAAATAATAAAAGGATTTTTTTTTTTTTTTCTTCTCCCATACTATGGAAGTCAGTGGCTACTGTCAACTGTTTGGTTACCAGTATTCTTCAGAATATCTGTGTTCAACATAAGATCATACAGATATCATACAGGTTTGGAACAAGTACATGGTGGCGGAATTTTCATTTTTGGGTGAACTATCCCTTCACACAAGTCTTGTTAGTGTTTGCCCAAAGTCACAGCTGTTTTGAGATTCAGTAGTTTTATGTATGTTTTAGAGAAATAGTTCACCCCAAAAATAAGTTGTCATGATTTTATCGCATCCATGTAATTGTAATGTTCTTTGTTCTTTCTACCACGAAAAATAAGTTTTGCAGAATGTTCACACTACTTTCCATATAATAAAGAGAGGACTGGAACACAAATAAATAAAGTCTTCTAAAGACATAAAATAATTTTGTGATCAATAGTTTTGTCAGATAAAATGTTTACTAAACGTTTTACGAAATTTTAGCTGTCAAACTGAACTACCTCTTTCCTTGTGCACTTAAAACACGGTGCCACAAGATGCTTTGCACCATGTTTGACATCAGTTATGGTGTATTTGAAACAACATGAGAGTAAATGATGACAGAATAGACATTTTTGGAGAACTGTTAAGAATGTGCCGGAACCTTGGTATGCGTGTTTGATGGCATGGTATGTTTTTATGTTTGTGTGAGCAGGAACTGCTGTTGTCAGGCATGCCTGAAATTGATGTGATGGACTGGAAGAAGAACACCGAGTACACTAGTGGCTACGACCTGCAGGAGCCTGTTATACAGGTACAGTATCTCATCAGCACCAGCACAAAACAATTATCCTGCTTCATAGAGATGGATAAGAACAGTAGCTTAGGAGAGGCTAAACTACCCGATGGCTGCGGTGTTTGTTATAATGGTGATTAAAATTGTACAGGAAAATATATACCAGTTGACAAATATCAACCAGGCTGTGATTAGAGACTTCTGTGTATATTTCTCGCAGTGGTTTTGGGAAGTGGTTGAAAATCTCACTCAAGAAGAAAGAGTCCTTCTCTTACAGTTTGTTACAGGAAGGTACGTATACTGAAGTTAATTCCTCATGCTGTATTCTGGCACTTTAAATGCTGTATAAATACTGTAAGAAATTATACTATTGACCATTTATAATTTAATGATGAGGTACAAAATAGGCTTTGAAAAACATGTGAAAATTAATCCGTGTATCATTCGTTTTTTGATTTAATATTGAAAGTAGAAAAATGAGAAAACGGCTCCTTTTTTGTTTTCCCCCCAAAAAACGAAAAACGAGAATTCAGCTTAAATTTTCGACAGTTGTATGGATTCTTAACGCATTTATTGCTACTACATTTAATCTTTTTTCATCAAACAAACAGGTTAATGAATAGCATCTGACTGACAACCGGAGAACAACAGATATTACATAGCCTACTGTTAGTTATATAATGTAGTCTTGTGTTTTATTAAAATTTATTATAATTGATATCTCTGATCGAATGATAAAATGATCGAATGATACATGGATTAAAATTAATCTGTGTATCATTCGATCATTCGTTTTTTGATTTAATATTGAAAGTAGAAAAATGAGAAAATTTTTAGGGAGTAACGCAATATTGTAATGCATTACTTTTAAAAGTAACTTTCCCCAACACTGGTCATAGCCTACCCTGCTCACCCAGTAAGTCTGTTTGTTTGTTTAATTAAGAAATTAATTAATTAATTAATTTGTTTCAAAATAAATATTTTAAACACTAAGACAAAAAGGAAAGAATAATAAATTGACTTGGGTATATATAGGCCTATGTTCACGCAAGAACTGTCAATCTGACTGACAACCGGAGAACAACCGATGTTAAATAGCCTACTGTCAGAGTTATATAATGTAGTTTTGTGTTTTATTAAAATTGATTATAATTGATATCTCAAAAGGATATGCACTTGTGCGCAGCGTGAGGACGCAAGATTCGCACTGCAACGCAAGATTTTCATAAAATATAATAAATATAATATAATCGTGATACTGCAGAAGAACTGATGATGGCACGGTTTGATCTTCGGCTGACCAATCAGCAGAAAGGGGCGTTTAATTCCCGCCCACGTGTAGAAATCGAATATTCAAGCTGTTTATTCATTTTTCCACCCATGAAGGAAAAACGAAAATTTAAGCTGAATTCTCGTTTTTCGTTTTTTGGAAAAAAAAAAGAAAAAGGAGCCGTTTTCTCATTTTTCTACTTTCAATATTAAATCAAAAAACGAATGATCGAATGATACACGGATTAAAATTAATTATATTTATTTGTTTTATTTATTTATGTTTTGTTTTTCTAAAAATATGCCTTTTTCTAAAAAGAAGATATGCAATACATAAACCCTGAACTGTAACATGAAAAATAAAAATTGAAGGTGAAAAAAATGAATTAGTTCTTTCCTATGGTAGCTCATTTCTGCCATGGAATAAAAAAAAAGTAGTAGGTTTTTTTTTTGTCACAATTCTAACTTTTTTTTTTTTTTGCAATTGCAAGTTAACTTTTTTTTCGGCAACAGCATCTCTACTAATAGTGAAACTGTAAGTTAATCTTCTTCAAAAGCAGTGTCATTATTACCTCGCTTGTGAGAAATGTCATGTAGCTTTTGCTAGACTATTTCACTGATTAAAAAAATCATTAGAGCAGCGCTGACAACACTTTTCTGTGTGCATGTGTGTCAATATTGTATGTTTGAGTGGGAGAGAGAGAGAGAGAGAGAGAAATAGAGTATGTGCTTTCAGTACATAATGAAACTTAATTTTGTGGCAAAAACATGGAAATAATTAGTCATTTGTATCTTGTAGTTTACTATATTTATTTGCTTGGTCAGTATCATTGTGGGGTTTGGTTATTTTGCTGTTTTAGGCTGTAAGGATATTTGAAATGACTGAAATCGTTTGGCGAAGTGATAGGGAACTGTAATGTGGTCACGACCTGTCTGGAACTACTTTAGCCGTGCGTAAAATGATCGGAAACTTTAGAAAGTTTGTCAGCCAATCAGATTCAAGCATTCGACGGCCCCATAGTATAATTCTGATTATATGTTACAATTCTGACAATTCCTTCTCAGAACTGCAAGAAACAGTCCAAATTATGACAAAAAGTCACAATTACCTTATTTATTTCACAGTGAAACCGGCTTCCATATCATCCTATTTTTTTTTTTTCCATTTTTTCTCTCCATTTTTTTTTCCTTCTGTAGGCTTTTTTTTTCTTCTTCTTTTTTGAAAATTTTTTTAAAAATTGAGAAAAATTTGAGATAATTTTTAACACGGAGAAACACTGTGTTAGTGTTTCTGTTACATAAATCATCTGCTATGTCTAATATTTGTCACTGCCAAAAACATGGGATTTGTGCCTCTCTTTTTAGTAATACTTTTTTCTTATAACAGTTCAAGAGTTCCTCATGGGGGATTTGCTTTTCTGATGGGCGGCAGCGGTCTGCAGAAGTTTACTATTGCCGCTGTGCCCTACACATCAAACCTACTGCCTACCTCTAGTACATGGTGAGAGACTTATGGATAGTGTTGTTCAGATAGAAGCACTAGAGGGCAATGTGGCTCTTCTGATATTTCTGAGCTGTAAACACAGAGCTACTTTAGAACATAACGTTGAAGAATTGGAAGACTAACAAATAGAAAAAAAAGTGCATGTAATGAAACTGGTTTGACTCTCACAGTGTAGCATCACTGATCTCTTTGTTCTCCTAGTATCAACATGCTGAAACTCCCAGAATATCCCAGCAAGGACGTCCTGCGTGATCGTTTGCTGGTTGCACTGCATTGTGGGAGTTACGGATACACCATGGCATGACACTGGCTTTTGCGTTTGCTGAGAATTCTGCTCTGTGGACACATCACGCATACAGGGCTCAGTTCAGGGATTCTTCAACACTTCAATTCAAAAGCCTGTATCTTTAAATTATTTTTGGCACATGAAATCTATGACAAGGACATCAGTAAATAATGACATGAATTAATGATACTTCAGCCACTGAAGCTGTTTTGCATATGTGAAAAGGATGTCCAGGTCACATTTCACCATAAAGTCAAAATAAGAATTAATATTTTGCATAAAGAATTTCTTTTTTTGCCTGTTATTTCCATTGCTACAATAGTCATTTTCTGTATTACATCAAATACACTACTTTTTTACAGGAAATATTATAATTATTATTATTTAGTAAAATAAAATTTAGTTTTCTAATTCATCATAAAAATAGGTTGTGCATTTAAATATTTACATTGTTTTGGTGAAATATGACCCAGACATGTTCTTGACAGGTTTCTTGAGGTTCACTCTTATAAATTTGCCAATGACTGAATTCAAATGGCCTGTTACATGCAAAAGTCAGTTTTCTTTTACATTAATAAGTGTACTCCAGGCTGTATTATTTCAGTTAATTGATGCTGTTCAATTCACGCCATGCTTGAATTGCATGTGCGTGCAGATGCATGTGAGACAGTTAAATATTTATAGATTTTATCATAACTGACAACTGTCAACACATTATTGAAAATTGTCATTTTGAGCAGTTGTATTTTATTTTTTTCCGTTGCATTGTTGTATTGGTCTCTTGTGGCACACTTTCAGTTAGTGGTCTAGAAAAATCTCTCATGATTACTGTGCCATATATATTTTCATGTACTTAGATATATATGGGGTTGTCAGCATAGTCAATGAATTCTTGATTTTATATTTATGTCTAAATTGTTTATGTGTAGTTAAGTTATTCAGTATAAAGTATCAAATAATGTTATAGGTGTGCCAAAAATTCTCACGAACAAATCATATAATTTCCTCTTGTAAAACAAGGACATGTCATGAGATGGTTTTGAAAAGGGAAGACATATCATTTTAGGAATGTACCATATCTTTACTATTGGTTGTGGTTAAGGTCAAAAAATCTATTTATTCTGGTTTATCATTATGATTTTGGATTCAATTTTGTTTTTGTACTTATAACAGAGTAAACTGCACAATCTTTTGGATATTACAGGTGGACATCGAAAATATTAAAGTATGCTTTTTATTAAACGAAGCTAACTGATGCTGTTTTGTGTTGTTTGATGTGAAATTTGTGTTCGTTTAACCATTTTACCAGGTTTTCTCAGGCCACAGGCTTGAAGCTGTTAAAGCTACATTTTTGGAGCAGTGCATTTCAGGCTATCAGCTACACAGAGCCTGCAGCGTAGTTCCTGTTTATGTATAAAGCAGCCTTTAAGATGACTTTACACACACACACACAACACTTATATATATATATATATATATATATATATTCTGAAGAAAATGTGAGTGGTGCAAAACTCGCCATCATGATGCCAGGGTGTTCGGAATAGTTTTCTACGTTTTCTATGCGGTTTGTTGCTAGGTGGTTACTTGCTGCCCAAGATAGAAACTAATAGCACACCTCACAGATTATTCATGTCCGTAACACAAATCACAGGAAGAATTATTCCCCAAAGTGCATTATTTGAACAAATCCCTAACTCTTGAGTATGAGTGGTAGAGTGCTGCAGTGATGACGTATACTTGTAGGCCAACCAGAAGTTAACATCACCCTGGATCCCTCGACAAAAACCCAATAGGATTTTTTCTATTGGCTTTTGGAATATAGCAGCAAATACCAACAAAACTCTGTGACCAACAAAAGTTTATGATTCTTACATGTTTTGTTCATCATGATAATCTAAATAAACACAACTGAATTTAAGCTATAAACCAACAATGCCACAGACACATGACTTCAACATCACCACCATTAAGCTTCTGACAACTCTTACAGTATATATATATATATAAACATTCCTTCAAAATTTTACTTAGAATAGTTTGCAAGAGCGAGACTTGGGAAAAGGAGGCTGTGAAAGTGAATAGTGAGTGGATGAGTACCTGTACTAGTATTGTGAGTACTAGTGAGTACTTGTTCACTGTGATAACACGTATTAATGTCCCAGACAACCTCTGTAGTCCCATTTAGCCATTTGTTAGCAGCCGCCTTTTTCAAGACAAGTAAAAGCTTAAAAAATCACAATGGGGTAATACTGATGTATTTTATGTTGTAGAATAAAAAGTGAAAATATCTTGAGCTTGTGTTCACCACAGACCTTATTTCAGGCAATTACCAAAAACCCATTAAAAAAACAATGGGTAAATGATAAAATGACAACCCAATGACTCATTTTTGGGTTTTGGCCTACAAATATACGTCATCCCTACAGCACTCCATTGCAGTGGTATACTGTATAATTCACGCCACTATAATAAACAGCTTTCTTTAATAAGTACATTTTACATTGACTTCACTCAAAAATCTACATAGTTCTAGATTTCATTTATTCTGCTTAAGCTCAGCATTTTATCACCAGATGAACACGACCAAGCACGTTACAATGTGCTACGCATCAATTTCTGCCCACTATTACCATCGTGTGCATGAGGCCCTTGGCAGTTGGCGAAAGTGTAGTTTTGATATCACCTGCTCACTACACCAGTGCTATTGTAATTGCAAGCTGCTCTCCATTGCAACGCAGCATCCAGAGCTAGAGCGACTCAGCATGGGGGCTCGCCCGAAGCTGGGACAGATACGAACTAAACATATGTCACCATGACAGCCAAGCAAAAACAAGATTGAAAGAGTCAGAGAAGCAGTGGGAACTGGAATAAGCTTGACAAAATAGAGTATACATTCAGACTTACTGTGTATAAACGTGCAATTCGTTGTACACCCCAATGAACAGATGGAATGGATAAAGATTGCACTTTTCATGTTATTGTGCTTTTCCAGAAAGTTTTGGCTCTCCATACCCTCTTGTACGACATGTATAACTTTAACTTTAATCTGTTCTAGTTCAACTGAAGTTCCAGTCCATGAAACTGGAAAGAAGGGGGAAGGTTCCGCTCCACATTGAGACACCTTCATCCATCCAGCTCTTTCTCTGTCAAACTTTGATTCTCATGTGATTGTAGAGTAATCAGCTGCTGAATTATTCGGCCATAGTTGAAATTCCCGTTTACAAACGCTTTGCTGTGACACTTTCAGGTTCCCCAGGCACCATGGAAAATAATTTTATACTTTTATATATATATATTTATATAGGGGAGAGTGGAGTAAGTTGAGCCAGTGGGTAAGTTGACCCACCCCCTGTATCTTGGCAGCTGTACCCTTTTACTGTCATGTGACCTTATATTTTGGAAACACCCATCATTTCTGCAAGACTGTGAAAAGAAGAAACACATGGGAGGAGTGGAAGGCACCCATTTACTTTAAAAAACTGTTTTTGGCTTGTCAAAGTAAAAAAAAAAAAAAAAAAGGTGTATA
>NW_015666557.1:1365785-1368934 GCF_001515625.1 Sinocyclocheilus rhinocerous
GAACCAGAAAATGCTTTTCATTACATTATAATAATCATATATATTTTCCACCTGTAGTCCCTAATGGCCTGATCAACATTGTAGAAAAGCTACCATGCCAATAATAGTTTGACTAAAATGTTTATCAGTTTCAGTGACATTTATTCCTTCATTCTAATTCAGTTTTTATTTAATTTTATACAGCAAACTAGTCTGTTAGTCTATTTTTTTGGACGGTTACAACTTTGGTGTTCAACATATTGTTGACTCAGGTCAACTTACCCCTAACCTGGGGCAAATTGAGCCACGGGAACACTTTTTTTTATAAGAAGCCATCTTTTTAGACTTTGTCATAAGTAACACACACACACACACACACACACACATATATATATATATATATATATATATATATGTAGTTTTATTAATCATCGTTTTAGTTTAAATATGACTGTTCTACTTCGTTCCCTTGGTTTAAGTTCATTCCCTTGGTTTAATGTTGTTCTCGTTTTTTTCTTCATGTTTTTTTTATTTATTTAAATAGTGGGAACAAATAAATACTGTGCTTTCACGTTTTAACTAAAAAAGTAATGATTTAATAAAAAGTGATCCACAATTTCTTTGTTTCATAGACATTATATGTTTCGTCATTTCATGAGCAGGGCTGATTAGACAACAGGTGTTGTGGCGAATTTTGACCCACTGCCAAATTATTACCCCCTCATTGATGTCGCTACCTGATTGCCTAACCCTAACCCCTCCCCCACCCCTACTCCTAAACCTACCAATACTAGGGGGATAATAATCTAGCGGGGGGGTCAGAATTCGTCACAACACCGGTATAATAGACATTCTGGTTGACTACCTACTGTATTAGCGCTTCAATCTAAGCTCTTAGAAGTGTTGTGTGGGAGTTGGAGATTTGGTCTTTTGTAAACTTTCATCATTATCTGTGGATCAGGACATACTCAGGATTTGACAATTTATGATCGCTTCTGCTCTAATGTGATCTGATTAACCTGCTGGTGTTTCCAGTAGATTTGCATTTCTCTGGGGCATCACACAAACCCTGAAGCTGCACGCTGATGATTTCACCTTACAAAAAGCAAACAAGGTGACAGATGTAGTACAAGAACATTGATGAACTAACAGGACCCTGTAGCATCTTGGCATGGACTGGTTATTTGTGAAAAGTTCAAATTAAAATAATGCAACTCTGATAAAATGCATCTTTGCATGTACAATATTTTGAATGTAGTATGTAAACTTGTGCAATCAAAACCAGTGGTGTCTGATCAATATCACATCTTACTACTAATGTGGTCAAATATGTATTTCAAGAAGTAGTGCACCCAAAAATAAAAATTTATCATTTACTCAAGATCAACCTAATGTTATTTCAATCTCGTATGATTTTCTTCTTCTGCGGAAAGATGGAATATATTTTAAGAATCTTTCAGTTGTTTTTGTCCATACAATAACAGTCAGTGAGGTCCAAATATATATATATATATATATATATATACACACACACACACACACACAGTTTATTCTCTAGAAACGGATTGTATGATTACCAGGTGATCTCATTTTATTAGCTGTATATCCTCTCACATCTATAATGGAAGATCAGGTTAAGGTCTGCACCTCACTGAAAAGGGAATGTCTGCTGTATCAACACTGACATCACAGGTGGAAAATTTAGTTTTGTATTTGGATTACCCATATTGCTTGTGGGCAGTAAAAAGTGAAGCAATGTGCTCCAAACAGACGTGTACCAGGAGCAACTGACAGCTGTTGATGAAGTGGACAACGTTGAAATTATCGGAGCTTATAATTGCTTATATTCTTGAATTCGGAGAACAAACTTGACAGACATCTCCAACCAACATGTGTTTTTAATGAAGATCATTGCCCATTATTTTTTTTTAATGGCCATCTTGAATAAATGACGCATGGTTGCAGGCCAGTCTGTTATTGTAGCATCATTTACCCACCCCTTAACATGACGCTGAACAAAACAAACTGTTATTGGTCAATTATCATGTCAGTCAGTTGGCACAATCCTTGCCAATTGAAGTGGCTATAGATCCCTGACCTTGCTGCTGTGAGCCAAAGATCTGGTAACATGAGACTAAGGGTGTTTCTCAGTCCAGGCCTTCTAAAGCTTCTAGGCTAGAGTCCCCTTCAGCATTGAACAGAAGAACTGAGATGATCTAAGAAGTCTGCTTTGCTATGTCATAAGGTTTCTGTGCCTGTTGTCAAGATAAAAAAAATTAATAATTGGAAAAACCTTATACTCGATTACATCATAGGCTGTATAGGATTTATAAAAACTTTCACCTCTGAAACAAATTTGTTTTGCATTTCATAACCCTTTGACGCACAAGCTATGCAAACCCCATCTAATGCACAACATGTCACGATTGCTACTGTGAGGGAGCGCGGAACGAGGAGCCGTGGAGTACATCAACAAGGATACTTTAATAACATCAAGGGAACCAGGAAAACACACGTAGCAGAGGAGGTTGTCATAAACAATACCGGACGAAGAAAACAAAAACAGGAAACACTTTAAATACACAAGACTAGAGAATGGGATGACGAGACACACCTGGAACTAATGAAACAATAATTGCACATGAGGGAAAACTAGATCATGGAAAACGTGGGGAGCAAAACACAAAACACGGAACAGAGTCTGCCATTACTCCCCCCTCCCAGAAGGCGTGTCCACGCGCCTCATAACAACCAACGGGGAGGGGGGGGTGGGTGCTCTGGAGGTCTCTCAGGACAGGCTTACAGGGACAGACGGCCTCCAGGGTGGTACCCGTTCCTGGACCCATGGCAGATCAGGCAGACTAGGAAGCCATGGCGGAGAAGGCAGACTAGGAGGTCATGGTGGAGCAGGCAGACTAGGAGGCCATGGCAGAGCAGGCAGTTCAGGAAGGCCATGGCGGAACAGGGAGCTCGGGGAGCCATGGCGGAGCAGAAAGTTCAGGAGGCCATGGCGGAGCAGACAGTTCAGGAAGCCATGGTGGAGCAGGCAGATCAGGAAGCCATGGCGGAGCAGGCAGACTAGGAGGCCATGGCGGAGCAGGCAGTTCAGGAGGCCATGGCGGAACAGGGAGCTCGGGGAGCCATGGCGGAGCAGACAGTTCAGGAGGCCA
>NW_015666557.1:1369081-1375135 GCF_001515625.1 Sinocyclocheilus rhinocerous
CATGGCGGAGCAGGCAGTTCAGGAGGCCATGGCGGAGCAGACAATTCAGGAGGCCATGGCGGAGCAGACAGTTCAGGAGGCCAAGGCGGAACAGGGAACTCAGGGAGCCATGGCGGAGCAGGCAGTTTAGGAGGCCATGGCGGAACAGGGAGCTCGGGGAGCCTGGCCTCGGCACTCGGCCCGGCCTCCACAGATGGACCCCTACTAAACCCCCCCCCCAAAAAAAAATCCTTGGGGAGAATGTCGGTTTCAGACCGGACGTGGAAACTGGAGCCCTCCTTGGGCTGGACGTGGGAACTGGAGCCCTCGTTGGGCTGGACATGGGAACTGGAGCCCTTCTTGGGCTAAACTCGGGGACTGGAACCCTCTCTGGGCCAAACTCGGGGACTGGGGCCCTCACTGGGCTAAACTCGGGGACATGAGCACTCTTTGGGCTGGATTCGGGGGCTGGAGCCGACACTGGAGCGACCTCTGGGGCTGGAGCTGACTCTGGAGCAAGCTCTGGGGCTAGGATGAGGGCGGAGAACAGTCTTTTTCTCCTCATCCTCCTCCTTCTTTGGTTAGAGGACATAGGCACGGCCGGCGGGCTTCACACCGGAATGGCCGGCTGACTGGAGAGAGCTGCGGCCGGCAGGCTTGACTTCGGAACGGCCAGCCGGCGGGCTTGAGAATGCCGCGGCTGGTGGGCTTGACTTCGGAACGGCCGGCGGGCTGGTTTTGGCTTGGGGCCGTACGCTCTCCAGACACCGGAGGATCCCTTCCCTCCAGCTTAGTCCCGTGGTGTCTGGGAGGCCCACGGGGCGATGGTAATTGGGCCCATGCCAGAACAAAGAGTTGATGGTGGCATCATCTAAAGTCGTCAACGCGGTGAGCCCGCAGAACTCCCTGGCATATTCAACGAAGGGGAGATCTCTACGGGCTAGCGCGTTGAAGCGTGCAGCGTCTCCATAATTGCGGGGGGAAAACACAAGAAAACAAAAGACTTTCAAAAACGGAAAAAAAACTCGGGGAGAAGAGACACCGCTCACTTTATGTATTCTGTCACGATCGCTACTGTGAGGGAGCGCAGAGCGAGGAACGAGGAGCCGTGGAGTACATCAACAAGGAGACTTTAATAACATCAAGGGAACCAGGAAAACACACGTAGCAGAGGAGGTTGACATAAACAATACCGGACGAAGAAAACTAAAACAGGAAACACTTTAAATACACAAGGCTAGAGGATGGGATGACGAGACACACCTGGAACTAATGAAACAATAATTGCACATGAGGGAAAACTAGGTCATGGAACACCTGTGGAGCAAACACAAAACACGGAACAGAGTCTGACACAACATGGGTCTAAAATGAGCCATATTCATTTCTTATTTTATTTGATGCTTGGCTGGACATTTTTTGTTTTATCTTTGAAATCAGTTTATTTCAGCGTTTAATATTCCCTGATCTATGAATTCCATGATTCATGAATATTCAAAATATATTTGTTTAGTCACCACAAATTAATATTTTATTTTTTTCTTAGGTTTTGTGTTACTACATCAAGTTTACACAGATGGGTCAAAAATGACCCATCTATGCAAGCATGATAAAACAAAAGAATAAAGACATTTTGTTAAAATAATATTTTAGCAGTTATTTAGACCAACACATTTAACACTTGAAATATGTTTTCTGCCACTTTGTCACACATAACATACGCATATCACTGATAACCAATAACAGTGAAATTGAACTGTATGTAGCACAACTGTAGGGAATTGTAGCGAATGTGACCGAATAGATGAAAATAAAACTGATAAAATAAAAGCACGTGGGTACAGTGCCATCTCAAATTGCCATCTCAGTGCTTACATGCCTTACAAATGACAACTACATGCTTGTGCTCCTTGCACACAGGCCTGTTGCACTGGGAAAGCCAGCTGCTGACTTTTCTGTCTTTGGCAGCTGGTCAGATCCTGCACCTCTTCCTCTTCGATTGGCCCTCCTGCCCGATGTCCTCTTATGGCCAGGTGGTGGCTGTTTTTCTTTTGTTTTTTTTTGTCCCACATCTTCCCATTGCCTCTGTAATATGGTTTTGAAGGTGGGGAGTTCCCTCCAAGCACATCTTCATATGTGGCATGATAAGCTCTTTGACCAGCTCTTTGATGAATAGCCGTCTTGCATTGCTCACACCACCCATGTAAATAAAGACATTTTGTTAAAATAATATTTTAGCAGTTATTTAGACCAACACATTTAACACTTGAAATATGTTTTCTGCCACTTTGTCACACATAACATACGCATATCACTGATAACCAATAACAGTGAAATTGAACTGTATGTAGCACAACTGTAGGGAATTGTAGCGAATGTGACCGAATAGATGAAAATAAAACTGATAAAATAAAAGCACGTGGGTACAGTGCCATCTCAAATTGCCATCTCAGTGCTTACATGCCTTACAAATGACAACTACATGCTTGTGCTCCTTGCACACAGGCCTGTTGCACTGGGAAAGCCAGCTGCTGACTTTTCTGTCTTTGGCAGCTGGTCAGATCCTGCACCTCTTCCTCTTCGATTGGCCCTCCTGCCCGATGTCCTCTTATGGCCAGGTGGTGGCTGTTTTTCTTTTGTTTTTTTTTGTCCCACATCTTCCCATTGCCTCTGTAATATGGTTTTGAAGGTGGGGAGTTCCCTCCAAGCACATCTTCATATGTGGCATGATAAGCTCTTTGACCAGCTCTTTGATGAATAGCCGTCTTGCATTGCTCACACCACCCATGTAATCAAGGTGTTGTGCAGTGATGTCGGTGTAGACCAGGGGTGGCCAACATCGGTCCTGAAAAACCACAGTCCTGCAGACTTTGCTTCAACCTTGATAAAAACTCACCTGACTGTAGCTTTCCAGTAACCCTTAGATGTTGATTAGCTTGTTCAGGTGTGTTTAATTAGGGTTGGAACTGAACCCTGCAGGACTGTGGCTCTCCAGGACCGACGTTGGCCGCCCCTGGTGTAGGCATTGAGGGTGGTAACATCCAGCACATTGTACCGTAGCACCATGGGCCACATCCGTGTTCTCTACTTACATGAGGTGCAAACCATTTTTACTGTTTTATTTTATTGTCACTGTCAGACAGAAAGCTTGTATGTCCAAAACTATTACTTTTCAGGAACACTGACAGACATAAAGGGTGACCAATACTATACATTTTCCTGACAGACATAAAGGGTGACCAATACTATTGATTTATGACAAAAAATAAAAATGATTACATGTGGAGATACAAGGTTTCCGCCTGACAGCAATTATATATACTTGCATATAATAACGTATTATTTTTATTGTTATTTTGTTGACCTAGCTAACATTAGCTAGCTAGAATAGAATGTCAACAACAAGCTAGCTAATATTGGGCTTGTTTCTCTTTCTCACTAGTAACCTTAGACTAGCATTAAAATATTATATCCAGTTATCTTTCACAATATATCAAATATTTTCTGTGGTATTAAATTATAAAATAAGACTTACATACATCAATTATACAAAAGCAGCCATGTTGAGTTGTGAAATGTGGGGCAGGTGAATAGTTGTCTGCAGTAAATATGTTCCTACTTGCAAAAAATTAGCAAATATCAAAGGTTCCTATATGGGTAATTTTTGACCCATGTGTGTAAAATGGATGTAGAAATACATAAACTGTGTTTGTTTATAAAGTAAGAAAGAAAAAATAAACAATGATTTGTGGAAGTCAAAACTATACATTTAAAGAATATCTGGAATAATACATGATAGAAAAACATTTCTTTCAGAGATTTAGCAAAGAAACTCTCGGCCATGATTGAAATAACATAGGGAATGAATATGGGTCATTTTAGACCATGTTGTGCATCAGAAGGGTAGTAACACAAAAACAATTTTTTTTATTCAGAAAGTAAAAAAGAAAAATAAGGATTTGTGATGATCAAAAATTTGTTAATTGAGGAATACCTGGAATTCTGAATGATGAAATTAATTTCTTGCAAAGACATAGAAAAAATAAACTCATTCGGGTCACTTTAGACCCATGTTGTGCATCAGAGGGATAATGATGTTGGGTGAGCTCAGTGAATTGAAATGAGTGCAAATAATTGTGGGTGATTGGAGGACACAAAGGATATACATCATTCAAAATATGCCAAATTAATTACAGTACATGCAATGAAGGCTGCCTTCCAAGAATCCTTCAAATTGCGATGGCCTTCGATGGCACTTGATGACATGACAGCCAAGGTATATAGCCTTAAAAGGATGCAGCCTTCTGAATGAAAGGCACGCTAACTCCTGCCCAACAATGGGACATGCCAATAATGTGTGATAACTTCTGTTAAGTGTCTCACATTAAGTCACATGACCTGCAAGAACTCTAAAGTGTGGTTGCTTGTCGTGTAATGTCACAACAATTTCATCAGATATCAGAATTAATTTGTGGAGTGTAATTCATAAATGTATCATTTTCCGTTGTCCTTGTACACTGAGTAGGAGATTGCAGTGGCTGAACTTTAACCCCTTGTTCTTCAATGCAGTCCTTTAGTTGGGTTGTTTGCTGCGTCATTTAAGTTACTACCTCAACACCAGCATTAACTTACTGAATCTCCTATTGGTCTCCTATGATTGCATCTTTAAAACATATAGTGATGTAAATTGCAGTGTTTGAGTATAAAGCTGCTTAAGAGAAGCAGAACAATTCCTGTTTCCTCGTTTACTTTTTTTTTTTTTTTTACTTTTTATCTGTCTACAGACACTCAAGGGCTGAGAGTGTCTGTAGACAGATAAAAAGTAAAAAAAAAAGAAAAGTAAACGAGGAAACAGGAATTTTTCTGCTTCTCTTAAGCAGCTTTAGACACAATCATGTCTTAGAAAACCATACATACACCAGTGTTAATTTCGTTAACGAAAACTATGACGAAAAATGTGTGTCAACAAGGTTTTTTCCCCTGACGTACACAAGACGTTAATAAGGTCATTAAACGATAACTGAGACTAAATGAACATGCAATATTGTTGACGAAAAAAGACGAGACTAAAATTTAGTTAAAAGAACAAAAACTTTACCAAAACCTTTTTATTTACTAAAACTTGACTAAAACTAAAACAGGACAAGTTGGCTAAATATGATAACAACTAAAAGTTACATTTGACACAGGACTAAGACTAAATTAAAAATTTAATAAGGTCATTAAACGATAACTGAGACTAAATGAACATGCAATATTGTTGACGAAAAAAGACGAGACTAAAATTTAGTTAAAAGAACAAAAACTTTACCAAAACCTTTTTATTTTTGTTGAAAAAAGTGGAGCCAAAACATTTCAGACTGCTGTACAAGACTCTATTATGCGAGCGATCATGTTTGCGGTTGCCAGATATCAAAAGCTCAAATCCCCCAATCAGAGCTTTTCTGTTAAATGGATACGTACTCTTCATGGCTTTTTGCTTTATCCAATCTGGCAACCATTCACACGCCCTCTCTCTGCGGAGGCGCCGTGATCTGAAAACACTGACATACAGTAGTAAGCTGGAGTTCAGCGATGTCCATTTGAGGTATTCTGCTGAAATGACAGTGTCATTCAGCCAGTCTGTGTTCTGTCATGGATCTCAACTGATTGTTTGCGATAGTGGTTGCTGATTGTAACGTTACTTACGCAACCTCTGTGCGGCAATAAGTCTTTTTGCCGTTGTTTTAAAAGATAAACATTAATGCAATTTGGAATTACTGTTAGGAATTTCTCTGTTATAATATTTGAGAGTAGGTTTTTTGTTACACCAGTTTTCATAATGTAGACAGTGCGAGTGTATATTTGAAGTCTGGTGTTTATTCAGCCTCTAATTGATATCCTGTTATAAATCTGTACACTAACGTTAGATGAGATGAAATAAACCATGCATACGAGTCAATATTCTATTGATTTATGCTTATTGGTGAAAGAGCAACTTCTGATGAAATGTAAAAATAAATTTCCCAAATGACAACAATCATTGCAAATTGAGCAAAATAATATATATATATATATATATATATATATATATAT
>NW_015666557.1:1375432-1378232 GCF_001515625.1 Sinocyclocheilus rhinocerous
TATATATATTTATCCTTTTAACCATTATACAGTAAGACGAAAATATAATGTACATGTGTAAGTTTCCACTGACTAAAACTAGACTAAAATTCTCAGACATTTAGTCTACTAAAACTTGACTAAAACTAAAACAGGACAAGTTGGCTAAATATGATAACAACTAAAAGTTACATTTGACACAGGACTAAGACTAAATTAAAAATAGCTGAAAAAATTAACACTTAACATACACACAATAATTGTTTAAAAAGTAAGGAGATTTTGAGGGCTTCGCAAAGAAAAAAAAATAAAAAATACATGCTTGGAAATGACAATTTATGTCTGTCACCATTATATGTCCTCTCTCCTTTTAATTATTGCTGTAGCCAGCACAATTCCTCTTGGGAGGAATACATTGCTATTAAGTCTCACCTTGTCCTTGTGGTCTTTTGTCAAATTATAGGTGAAAGTCAGGGTTCCTAAACGTTTTTTTTTCTCATGTGAGTCTATTGAGGAGCTTAGAAATAATCTCAAACAACAAAAACTCAATCCGTCAGTTTCCATTTTCCCAAATGTCAATTCATTGGCCTTATTTGTTGTAAAAAGTCATTGATATAGATGTTGTCTGTGTTGAATGGCTGTTACACAGATAATAATAACAAAAACACATAACAAACAAAAGCTCAAAAATAACATATAATAAATAATAGTAAGAGGACAATAAAGGGCATTTGTTTTAAAGATCCCAGTTCAAAGGCAATGTAACAGAATTTGAGGTTATTTATATTTGATATTTAGAGGCATTTAAAGTGAAACTGTCAAAATGAGAAGGACAGTAAGATTTAGTCTTGACTCCTCCTTGGGCAGTTCCTCAGCAGCCCAAGCGCAGGTCCAAAAGCAGCATCTAATACATGCCAGCAACGCAACAAAACCCAGAGGTAAACAACCAAGGAGATCATAAACCCTTAGAATTCCCCGTATGTGTCTATTTTTCCCTTAAGTGTTGCATAAAGCCCCTTAACATTAATTTCCCTAAGTATAACTTGAGGTTTGAAAAACTTTACTTTAAAAGTTACACGGACACAAATAAAAAGACATGGCTGAGTTTATGGAACCAGCTGAAAATGAGTATGTGCCAAGGCGATTTTTTTGCGATAGGGAGAACCCTTTGGACCATCTTAGCGATTAAAAACTGTTGGCTCCAGCCCCTGAGTCCGCTCCAGTGTCGGTTCCAGCCCCTGAGTCCACTCCAGTGTCGACTCCAACCCCTGAGTCTGCTCCAGTGTCGGCTCCAGCCCTTGAGTCCGCTCCAGTGTTGGCTCCAATCCCCGAGTTTAGCCCAGAGAGTTTTCCAGTCCCCGAGTTTAGCCCAGAGAGGGCTCCAGTCCCCGAGTCTAGCCCAGAGAGGGCTCCAGTCCACGAGTCTAGCCCAGAGAGGGCTCCAGTCCCAGAGTCTAGCACAGAAAGGGCTCCAGTCCCCATGTCCAGTCCCCAAATCAAGCCTGAAAGGCCAATATTCTCCCAAAGCATTTTTTTTGGGGGGGGGCTATATAGGGCTAGAGGCTATGGAGGCCGCTCCGTCATGGCCTCCAGAACTGTCTGATCCTCCATGGCCTCCTGAACTGTCTGCTCCGCCATGGCCTTCTGAACTGTCTGATCCGCCATGGCCTCCTGAACTGTCTGCTCCGCCATGGCCTCCTGAACTGTCTGATCCGCCATGGCCCCCCGAGCTGCCTGTTCCGTCATGGCGCCCTAGTCTCCCTGCTCCACCAGGGCTTCCTGGTCTGCCTGCTCTGCCATGGCTTCCTAGTCTGCCTGATCCACCATGGCCCCCCGAGCTGCCTGCTCCGCCATGGCGCCCTAGTCTCCCTGCTCCGCCAGGGCTTCCTGGTCTGCCTGCTCTGCCATGGTGCCCAGATCCAGTACCGCCTTGGAGGCGTCCCTGTTCCCGTCCAAGCCTGTCCTGAGGGACCTCCAAGGCGCCCACATTCCCACCCCTTTGATGTTATATGGCGTGAGGACTCAATTAACACAATATTTGTGTTAATAAAGTCTGTTATTATTCTGGATTCTCCTTCGTCTCCTCGCTCCGACGCAGTAGGCACAGCCGACCTCCATAGTTTCCAGAATACAACAGTGAGCGCTAGCTACATTAAAGTGATTATTACGTTTTGAATATGGATATTTTTCTTACAAAAACACATCGATTCGCTACAGAATGCCTTTGTTCACCCCCCGGAGCCGTGTGAGACACTTTTTTTTAATGGATGGGCGCATTTTAATTAAGTGCTTTTGGACAGATGCATGCAACACCCGCTGAGTGCCATGAAACAGCTTGAAAGATCAAAGACAATTTTTAATATAACTCTGACTGGATTCGTCTGAAAGAAGAAAGTCATATACACCTAGGATGACTTGAGGGTGAGTAATTTGTGGGCTAATTTTCATTTTTGGGTGAACTAACCCTTTAAAACCCTAAGCAGGGGCGTAATCACTGAGCTAGCACATAGCTATCCTCAGATAGCTAGGCTGTAGGAAAAAGGACCACTCCATAAAAGGGCTCACCTCAACCGCAATGGAACACAGCTTGCCTCAGATAACTGTATTCAGGTAAGCCCAACCCGCCATACCAATGGCTGGAATATAACCACCCTCAGATGGCTATACTAAGGAGGTCCCCAGTCCACGTCAGAGCCTAGATAGCCTTCCTACAGAGCTGCCCAGACCACATAGAGTGGGCTATCTACTTACTACCCTAGCAGGGGAGATAGCACTGTCTAGGCAAGGGCTCAAAGAGACCGCTACTTAAAGACCCTAAAAA
>NW_015666557.1:1378790-1379552 GCF_001515625.1 Sinocyclocheilus rhinocerous
GCTGGAACACAGCTATCCTCGAATAGCAGATTCCTAAACAAAGACTTCAGCACTTACTCGAGAACTTGTGCCAAGGGGAACCCAACCTAGTTATTAAAATCTAGGCTAGAATATAGCTGCCCTCAGACCGCCATATTCCAGAGCAAAAAGATATTCCTCATAACCACTCTAGGTGCTGAAAACCCTGGGAGAGAAAACTCGCAAGCCTCTCTCCACAGGACATTTAAATATATTCACACCCAGTGAGGCTCATCCAACACATTAACATTCATATTAGAGAGGCACAACCAAGCTGAATATAGCTCCGCCCACGATCTCGCAGGATCTGGGCTGAAACGACTCTGTGCTCACACTTCATTGTCATAACAACCCAACAATATGCGTGGCATCTGACAACAGTATAGAGAGGGTGTGCGGATGCCGCAGATCAAAGCAATGACCGCGAGTTGAGATAACTGAGACACAAACGCTCTGTTCCGTAACCCTCGGGGATAGGAACAAACGCGAGCGGAGCCTAGACATCGTGACTCATCACAATGAGCGCGTAACTCTGAACGCGCGTGCTCTTCGCCGAGACAAACGCAAAAGCAGAAAATGCCCTTGAGTGTTAGAATCCAAACACGGAGGCACACATTCCCTAAGGCGCTGCTCGACTCGAGCGCTATCCGTGGGATCCGATCAATCCGATCATGCATCTCAACCCCGCGATCCGAGTATTCTCCGTGCCTCGGCAACAGCGGGACCCGAACCGCCCGAACCGCG
>NW_015666557.1:1380685-1385699 GCF_001515625.1 Sinocyclocheilus rhinocerous
TCCTCGAATAGCAGATTCCTAAACAAAGACTTCAGCACTTACTCGAGAACTTGTGCCAAGGGGAACCCAACCTAGTTATTAAAATCTAGGCTAGAATATAGCTGCCCTCAGACCGCCATATTCCAGAGCAAAAAGATATTCCCCATAACCACTCTAGGTGCTGAAAACCCTGGGAGAGAAAACTCGCAAGCCTCTCTCCACAGAATATTTCAATATATTCGCGCCCAGCGAGGCTCTCCACACACAATAACATGCATAGTAGAGAGGCACGGCCGAGCTGAATATAGCACCGCCCACGATCTCGCAGGATCAGGGCTGAAACGACTCCGTGCTCACACTTCATCGTCATAACAACCCAACAATATCTGTGGCATCTGACAACCCGTATAGAGAGGGTGTGCGGATGCCGCAGATCAAAGCAATGACCGCGAGTTGAGATAACTGAGACACAAACGCTCTGTTCCGTAACCCTCGGGGATAGGAACAAACGCGAGCGGAGCCTAGACATCGTGACTCATCACAATGAGCGCATAACTCTGAACGCGCGTGCTCTTCACCGAGACAAACGCGAAAGCAGAACATGCCCTCGAGTGTTAGAATTCAAACATGGAGGCACACATTCCCTAAGGCGCTGCTCGACTCGAGCGCTATCCGTGGGATCCGATCATCCAAAAAGGGCATCTCAACCCCGCGATCCGAGTATTCTCCGTGCCTCGGCAACAGCGGGACCCGAACCGCGAGACGCAAACGCTTGTCACTCATCTCTCGAGAAGATGGACAAACGCGAATGGAGCTTCTCATTGGATAACACTCACAATGAGCGCGTTCAGAGCCCTCGAGCACTGAACGCGCAAGCTCCTGACCAAAAACAGATGACAGATAGATTGTGTGCATCCTCAAGTGCCAGAAACCTCTGGAACGGAGGCACACCCTTTCCACACCGCTCACCTGCCTTGGTCTCTCACACGCACCTTAAACAGATGGCTCCTGAAGACAGCAAAGAGGATGACATATTCAGCAGGTGCCCTTTTATACTTCCGGGCATCCCGCCTATGACGTCATGGGCCAGGTGGGCCAATAGATTTGCATTGTTTCACACGTGCTTCAGACACCGGTCATGCAGGCTGCATTCCCCAATGTGCCCCCTAGGGGGCGCAGCGTTGAGTTCCCTAGAAGGGGAGCTGTGATTAGATCTGAACTAAATAGGATAAAACAACTAGGCGAACAAAACTAGTTGAATTAGTGCAAATAGAAGAAAACCTATAGGGAAAAGAAGGGGGTAAACAATCATTTTCTGTATTTTTTTATTTATTTTTTTCATTCTTTCTTATTGTGATTGCAATTTATTTTTGTGCAAAGTGACATCTTACAATTGCTCACTTTTTGTCAATATAAACCTGCAGTTCAATCACATTTGGTGGTCTGTGTGAGATTCATTACTGCTTTTCTGAACCTAGATACTAGTCCAGTATACCTCAACCTGAGAGTGACACAAGTGTGTAATGGTGGCGGCACCCAGGTAAACAGTTTTAGTGAAAATGATTTTACCAACTCAAAATATTCGGGCGCCAGACAGGAATTAGCCTGTCAAAAAAAGTAATTAAACCCAGTAGCCTCTTAAAGCCACCTATTACATACAATATCACAACATCAGAGAATATAATACATAAAGTAAGGAAATAAATGCTCAGGGGAAAGAAGTTTTCAGTTCAGTTTTCACATGTATTTTCACAAAAGGTGAAAAAACAAACAAACAAAAGATTAGTTCACATGAATGCCTTTACACATTGCACATCAATCAATCATTAAAAAAAAAAAAAAAAACACTGTAGATAGTCTCTACTAGTACGGTGGCGACCAAAAGTTTCCAGTCTAAATCTGCATTCACATTGGCAGTTTCGATAGTCCAGTTCTCAAGAGTATTTACATTTCAAAGCCGATAAAAAGAAAAAAATACAAACAAGATTAATTTCAATCGGCCCACTTAATCAGACAAATTAATATAATATGATGAAAATGAAAATACTCACATTAAGGGGAGTTGTACATTACGGTATGTGTGGGGCGAATGTTGTGTGGGTGAACATTGTGTGTGTGTGTGTGTGTGTGTGTGTGCGTGTACATACAGCAAGCCATGAGCCATCCGACTGGCCGCTCGTGAACTTGTGATACAGAACTATCCAAACAGCGAATGGAGGTGAATTTTCTCCAAGGAAAAGAAGGCATCCAGGTAAATACACTTCCCTTCAGCTGCTGAAACAACACACGTCCCTGCGCTGGTCCTGCAGCTTGGATAACGATCTCTTTGAAACCCTCCGGCGATCGCTCCAGCATCACACAGTGCATGAGTGCGCGCTCAGCTGAAACCGATGCAACTTCCACTCTAGACACTCGCAACTTCTTCCTTTGTTCTTCACGCTCGAGAAACCCACCATCTTCTTCTTTTTTTTTTAAATTGGCGGGAGGCAACTACATTTTAAGGTGCATAACCACCACCTGCTGTACTGGAGTGTGGACCAGATATTTGTATTTTCTTAATAATAATAATAATAATAATAATAATAATAATAATAAATAAACTACAATCTATCCATTAATCCAGACTCTTTCAGAAAAATAAGTACAGCTTTATATGTCTTAAGGATATTTAATATATCCTTAAGACTTAATACATTCACCCCATATTTCTTGAACTCATCTTTTAATCTTATTCTTTGCGTCTTATATTTAATGCAGTGACAAATAACATGCTCCACTGCCTCATCTTCTGTTCCAAAATCACACAAACCTGAAGGGTGCCTTTTCAATAAAAGCATTGCTTTATTTAACCCAGTGTGACCTAACCTCAGTCTAGATATTATAGTTTGCTCTCTGGGAGTTCTTCCTATTGATTTAATTTCTCCTACTGCTTGTCTAATCTTATATAAATTATGTCCTTTACTTTCTTTGTCCCATTGTTTCTGTCATGACTTTATTATATTAATACGTATTGCTTTAATTTCTGCTTTACTATAAGGTACCTCCATAATTCTATCTTGCTTTAAAGCTTGTTTTGCTAAAACATCTGCCATCTCATTGCCCACGATTCCCCATATGCGCTGGTATCCACATAAAACTAACTCTTGTGTCTATATGTTTTATTCTATACAGGGAATCATATTCCATAGACAATATCAGGTCTATTTTGAGATGATAAAGACGGCAAAGAAACCAATGCTGGTAAGCTATCTGAGCATATTACTGCCATTTTAACCTTATTTTGTTCTACCCATTGTAGAGCCTTTAAAATAGCTAACAGCTCAACTGTAAATACTGTTAAATTATCAGGAGTTCTTTCCCTAACAATTATTTCCAATTCTGGAATGACAAATGAAAATCCAGTATTTCCACTCTTATAGGATCCTTTGATCCATCAGTAAATATGGCAATAAAAGACTTATACATTGTGTTTAATCTTTCATCTACTATATCTGCCCAATTTCCTTTCCCTTTAAGTCTCTTTATTTCATCTTGAATATATAAATCTAAAATCAATGGGGGAAACATCCAAGGCAGTGTCATATGATAGAGAACATGTGGGACTCTATTTTAACTCTTGCAAACCCATTTCTTTTCCCGCCATCTTTTTGATTATGTTCCACTATATATATAGCTACATCACTTCCTCCCCAAATTAAACTCCCATTCCTATTCGCTGACGGTCATGACAGTTGTTTTGGTTTAATTTTCCCAGTTACGCCTTTCCCGTTCCGCCACACATTTGAATAGGGCTGCACGATTAATCAAATGCGATTGTCATGCGCATTTTATCGTGCAGCCCTACATTTGAAGTTACAGTAGGAATGTATGTCTAATGTGGGGTAATGTGAAGACATCAGCAATCGTAAGATTTATTCATGCTTTTTTATGCCAGGTGTGAGTCATACATTGATTTTCTGTCATGATCTATGGACCCCCTGAATTAGCCTTGGCCACCAAATGTATAAAACTCTAGCTCCGTCACTGCATATTGGAATGCTGAAACTTGGTATTACTAACATACTTACTTATTGCTGCCAAATTAATCATACTGTATATCTCCCTCTTCATGACTCACTAGTAGCAGTCCATCAGTGATAAAGGAAGCCTCCTCAAAAATGAAAAATGAATGTAATTATTAAAAAGCAATTAAAATGGTTATTTTATTCAGGTAATTATTGCTGTACATAATTCAGATGCATATATTATATAGAGAGGTAGTTTATTTGTATTTTTCTGTCATGTGCCATGTGGAGTGAAATCACTTTGCAAATGCCAGAGAAGTCGGACAGTATAAATGCTCCTCTGATGTGTTAATTAACCAATACAGATGCAAATCGTATAATTTCTTATGTTTGTGGATAAAATGTGTTCAAAAAGGCAAAAGGGAGAAGAAATGAGACGTGCCTCCTTCCAAAACCACAATCTTTATCAGCAGTAACCTTTCAAACTGACCAGCCTTCAAACCAGTATTACTGTACTTTGTAATCAAGCCAGAATGTGGTTAACATAACAGGTGGAGAAAATAAAAATAAATTAATAAACATGTGGAGAAAAGCTTTCAAATTTAGTTAAAACATTGATGGAGTTTAAATGATTAAAGTATCTCAAAACAAGTGAAAGACTGGGTCATATATAAATATATCATAATACAGAAGCAGACGATGAAGGCAAATATATGTTATATAAAATGGCTCTTTCATTCATTTACGTTGGTCATAGTCTGTAGTTGGCACTGCATGATTTGTTCCATTAGTTTGCTTTATTGACAGGTCAGGTGCTGGGTTGGTGATCTAAATTATGCATGGCTAATTATCAAAATAATTTTAGTTTTCTAGCCAGAACCAGTTACAACTTCACCTACCTTTTGTACGTGGCTTTGTACTCACAAGCAAGATCTGGCACAAATCACTCAGGCTAGATGTGGCAGCTAGTAACTTGCCAACTTTAGCACAATTAAGCCAGAATTTGCCTGTTATTGTTGTGCACAATGTTT
>NW_015666557.1:1385805-1387092 GCF_001515625.1 Sinocyclocheilus rhinocerous
ACAAATATATATATATATATATATATATATATATATATATAACATGCTAAAAATGTACTTACCCTCAGGCCATCCAATTTATGTGACAAAAGGTCATGTGGCTCAGTGGAGTCTTGTCTTAATTGCCAAAGGTCAGACTTTTTTTTAATTACCAAATCAAAATAGTATCTATTTGTCAGTAGCGTATTTGTTTGCATTTCATTTTGTGATTTCACTGGAATGGAGAGCGTTTCAATTACACATAAATGAAGGGCCTTTTGGTGACAGCTGACACACTGTGCTTAATATTGCCCTAGTCATTAGTTCACAATCCACATTAATTTTTTTTGAAACAGTATTATGCTATAATTTTATCACATGACATTATGTGTCACATGACCTCACCACATTGCATGTTTATTCACAAAATGGTTATAATCAGTTATATAAAGGAGGTCACTTGATTTATGATGTTCAAGCAAAACCAAATATCCACAATCAACAAGCCAGCAGGTACACAAGCTCCCCTTATGGAGACGCCCCAAAAGGACACATACTGTAGTGCTCACAGATGGTTGCCATGATTGGACAACAGTCTTAACATGGCATTACAGGAGCTTTTACTCTTGCTCATTAATTTTCTTGCCTGCTCCCCGTATGCAGCTGGGAGGATGATGGGTGCCGCGAATAAGCATTGCCAGATTGTATAGTTTTAAAGAACGTTTAAAGTGCCCCTATTATGGGTATTGAAGGCTTCATATTTTGGTTTTGGGAGTCCCCAATAACAGGTTGACATGCATGCAAGGTTAAAAAACACTTTCATTGTCTTATAATATTACCGGGGAAACCGCTATTTTTACCGCTCCAAAAGCGGCACCTAGTGGCAATGAATGAATTTGCATTTTTATTCAGACCATCGAGAAAAGACCAACAAGTGGGCGGGCAATATGCTAATGTTTCATGTTGACATCAACATGAATGGAAAATAATGTGTTTTTTTAACTTTAAACCGCATAAACACATTACATTACACCAAATACACAAAATAATGTTCTTTTAAGCAGCATCATATGACCCCTTTAAAGGTAATTTTCAAAAAAATCCATAATAGGGGCACTTTAATATGCAGAGTGTGTTCTCTTATATGAATTGCTTTTGACATGCTGTTGGAATGTTTGGCCATACTTCTGCTGCCATCCAGTAATTTACATTGTCAGACTTTTACTTAAACAAGGGTCACTTCACACACAAAATCTTATATATATATATATATATATATATATATATATAATTCTAACTATTATTAAA
>NW_015666557.1:1387259-1388355 GCF_001515625.1 Sinocyclocheilus rhinocerous
ATATATATATATATATATATATATATATATATATATATACTAATGCAAGTAATGGAAGCCAGTAAAGTGGCTGTTTGTTTAGCTATATTCTATTTGATAAGGTTTATATCAGTCATAAATATGCTTATATTTATCTTGTCAAACTCACTAAAGCTGACATTATGCTCCACATGAACGAGCTAAAAAAGGACTCATCTCAAGTAAAAATCCCCTAAGAAAACAGTAATGGAGATATTAGTCAGTAATCCGTTAAAATTAACTGAAATATATAGATTGTTTTGAACTGATTACTTTGCAGATGTTTGAATTCTGATTTTCACTACAGTAATAATTTCGATAAGTGCTTCCCAACTGTTGAAAATAAATAGGTTTATCAACTTTTAAAATGGTGGAGAAAACACAATGAAAAACAATTTCAAAAGTTGAAATTTCAATTTCAAATCGATATTCATCGTATGTTTTATATAAAAAACGCCAGAATAAATAAATAAATGATTTTCTGCATTATCTTCAATTAGAGCAATATAAAAATGCACTTTAAATAAAAGAGTCATTTTGCATTTTTTTTTTCAATGTAGTAAGAAAAACTAAATGAAACATGTCTAACAAAATGTTTTAGTTAAGTTAACTTTGTACTTTCATATTATTGCTAATTTAGCTTTTGTTTATAGTGAAAGTAGGTTGTGAAAATTGAAAAGAAAAAAAAAATCGTTACATTAATAAACACTTTAACATGTGTCTAAAGAAAACATTGATTAGGTGTGGTATATGGTCTTTATAATAAATTATCTTTTTAGTTTGTATGAATCTTTTTGTCTCTGCATGGGGAAATACATATATTTGATTACTAATAAATCAAAATTTAAGGTTTGAACCACACCAAATATAATTGGAGATAAACTAACAAATTTGGATGCAACAAATAAGAGCATTTTTGTTCAAAAGTATCTTTTTTTCTTTTTCTTTTTTTTTTGGTGTGGGAGTTTGAGTCCTGGCTTAATGTTCTTTCCTGTTTCTGCTACAATCTCTCATCTATATTGCTGCTTCTCCTCTCTAATGTAGTAAAAAAAAAACAAAATATACATTAAAAAAAATA
>NW_015666558.1:0-2551 GCF_001515625.1 Sinocyclocheilus rhinocerous
ACACACACACACACACACGCACGCACACACACTCCTGAATAACTACACGAGCTCACTAACAATTACTGTTACTGTTAATGTCACGTTCACTCACTTCGATGCCTGAATCCAGTCGTCATACAGGTCAAAGGTCAGCAGGGGTTCGGGCAGCTCACGCAGGTATGATTTCAGAGCACCTGCGCAGCACACACACACACACACACACACACACACACTCGTTTTAATTTTGTCAGCTATTTTAAATTTTAGTCTTAGTCCCGTGTTAAATGTCCTTGTTAGTTTTTATCATATTTAGTCAACCTTATCCTATTTAGTTTTAGTCAAGTTTTAGTCGACTAAAAGTCTCAACATTTTAGTCCAAGAAAACCTGAAGTATTTTAGTCTAGTTTTAAAACTTTCAAAAACTAGTTCTTGAAAACTTGACATTTTAGCAATAAGTTTATTATTAATTAACCGTACAGCAGTATTAATTTTTTATTTAGTCTTAGTCTTACTCAAATGTACATTTTAGTTTTCATATTTAGGTCAACGAAATATATGAGCGTTTTAGTCAGATTTTAGTCAATGAAATCTCAGTCATATTTTTGTCATGTTGTATAACTGATAAAAATTATTTTTGCTCAAAATTATAATCATAATGATTGTTGTCATTTGAGAAATGTACTTTTGCATTTCAGGCATTGCACTATCACCAGTAAACACAAATCAATAGAATGTGGACTCATGGTGTATTTTACCTCATCTAGTGTACTGATTTATTATAGGCTTTTTATTATATAAATTAACACCACAGACTTATGCACTCTCTCTGTCTACATTATGAAAACTGCTAAAACAAACAAAAAATATTATAACAGTGAAATTCCAAGTAATTCAAAATCGCAATAGACTATGATTCTCTATTAAAACAACAGCGGTTGAGTAAGTGCATTTATTCAGCAAGCAATACAGTCGAGATCTCATGGCAGAACACAGACCGGCTGAGTGACGCTTTCATTAGATCGCTAAACTCAAGCTTGTTTGTTGCTGTTTTCAGATCATCTGCGGCGCATGGTTGCCAGATTGCTTAAAATAAGCAAAACACCGGGCAGAGAATGTATCAATGTAACAGCGAAGCTCTGATTCGGGGATTAGAACTCTTGATATCTGGCAACCGCACTCATGAAAGTGTAGAGCAGTTCGCAATAACATTTTGTAAAATAAAAAGAGGTTTTTGGTAAAGTTTTTATGTTTTTGAATTAAGCCTGGGCGATAAAACGGTATTGATATTTATCGACGGTACACCTTCTTCGATAACGATATAAAAAATGTTCGATATAGTGCACGATATAAGCACGTGCTACGAGTGACGCAGACAGCACACACAAACACAAACATGAGTGCTGTGCTGCCTGTGATGAGGAGATCGTGAGTAAAGAATGAATATTAGTCGAATTTAAAAAAACACTTGCATTTGAATGCAAAAATAGTACAATCCAATGTTAGATGTGCATCTGGGAGCGTCATTAGTGGAGCACGAGATGCTGTGATGATGATGTAAGTGAAGTTGTAGTTTAATGTTTTGTTAGTTTAGCCCACGAGACGCGCCGCTGCTGCGTTATTCATTCACAATATTAGAGAAATATAGAAGCTCAAGGCGGAGAAGATCTTGATTAGGTTAAAACCGAAACAAGCCATTCACACAGAACGCATATTCAGCGCATTTTTAGACGGACAAATATGAGTGCTGCACTCGCGTCTCACACAAGAGAGTAGAGTTTAAACTTTTAGAAAACACGTCATGAATTTGTGGAGGTTTATTCCTTTTCACTGTGTCTCGTATGTGTTTAAATGCAATCTGTGTGAATGGCGCTTCGGCTCTTTGTATTAAGCAATGCATAAATACGTGATGCTGTTTTGTTCATAATTGTTTATGCAATTTACGAAATTATATTTGATTTATATGAGTTAATTTAGATGTAATGCACGTTTTTTATAGACTTAAACATTTAAAATGTGCTGCATTATTTTGCTCAAGGCGCCCTCCTGTGGCCTCGGGAGACAAGACAAAAGTTTAACCTATTTAATCTGCATATAAAACATTAGAAATTAGATATTTGTTTAATTTTTATTGTGTTTGACTGTTAAAACAAAAAATATTTGTTGTTTGCCTCAATAAATTGTGTTAATTTAAAAATACAGTGGTTAAATGTAAAAATTTTTTCTATTGCTCTTTGTTTTAAAAAAGGTTATAAAAAATGTCAATAATTATAGATACCAAACGATATGAAACATTATATAGTTGATACATTTTTTAGCTATAAAAAATAGCTAAAAGTAGCTAGCCCTACGTTATAATAAACGATCTGTATGGTATTTTGAGCTGAAATTTCACAGGAGAGCCATAAGAATAATATTATATCTTGTAAAAGGGGCATAATAGGTGCCCTTTAATCAGCAGGGATGCATTAAATTGATCAAAAGTGACAATAAAGACATTTATAGTGTTACAAAAAAATTATATTTCAAATAAATGCTGTTTTTTTTTTTTTAGCTTTCAATTCATCAAATA
>NW_015666558.1:3658-3879 GCF_001515625.1 Sinocyclocheilus rhinocerous
AAAATTGACCCTTATGACTGGTTTTGTGGTCCAGGGTCACATATCATTATTAAAATATCATATAATAATGTATAATACTAAAATAAAATATTATATAATAATAATCAATTATATAATATCTTATCAAATTATTAAAATATTATATGATATTGCATAACATTCATATTAAATTATAATACTGCAATATATAAATTATATAATGATTAATTTCATTAACAATT
>NW_015666558.1:4151-6553 GCF_001515625.1 Sinocyclocheilus rhinocerous
ATTAAATTTTTAAATATTATAGTTGTGATTAAAATATTAAAGAATTATTATAATATTATTATAATAACTTAATATTAAGATGAAATATAATATAATATTAAATTCAATAATAATTAATTTTAAATATAAAATTATTAAAATTATTTAATCATAATATTATTAATTTAATTACATTATATAATATTAATATATAATTCGTTTACAATATACAATTACATTTATATGATTAAATAATATATAATTAGTTCATATATAATAATATTAAAACAAAAACAATCCAATGTCTACAATCTGCTTGTGATTCCAGGTTTATTCAGTTCCTTCTTTTTCCGATTCTTCATGATTCTCACCCTGTTGCGCTTTAATCTGTGGCAGAACGTTCTGGAGCAGCTCCAAAGACTTCTTGTGGTACTCGGCCTGAACCTCGATCAGCTGAACAGAGCGACAGAAAGATGTTAGCGATAAAAAGGCAGGCTGTTCATCTGAACGAGTAAAGCACTCACCGTCTGGAAGTAGTTTGCATAGTCAATTTCTTTGGCCATGAAACTATACATGTCCGCCGAGAGCTGATCCTGAAAAACATTGACATTAAACATGATGCTTCGATGTTGCATGTTTACAATATGCATTATGAATGCGGTGCAGTCTGTATGCATGAAATAACAGAGAGAGAGCGAAGCTCCACCCACTCTACAGATCTCCATGCGATTGGCCGCCTCCTCCATCTCCTCCCTGAGGGCGTCGGCTTTGGCCCCGGTAGGCGTGTCCTTATTAGTCAGAGTTGAGGATTTGGACGACTGGTGCCACCTAGAGGTTGAGAGGAGAGAACGGCGTAATAAAAACACATCTTCCTACTAAATCACCTACTAGATTTGACTAAATGTGCAGTATACAACCAATCACACTGCATGAGCTACTGTTTCCCACAATGCAATGCGTTTAACTTGACTGAACCAGCAGTAATGTCTCATCTGATCCGACTGCCAATGGTTAATACATTTAATTTGCAAGATTTGCAACTCAATGTAAGTTGCATGCACATTGTGCAGTTTCAAATCTTATAATTACATTTTGCATGTTGCACTTTATATTTAAAATGAACTGTAAACATATTATATGTTATTATATCTTTTCGAGGTGAAATATGAGCTAGAAATCACTAATTCTGTAGTAATTCTAAAGAGTTTTGCATAAAAACAGTGCAAGTCTATGGGTTTGTCCCGGTTTGGATAACTAGATAAGTGTGTGTGTTTCTCACCGTGTACGAGCAGAATCCATGTCCAGTACCAGTTTGGCTAAATGTTTTCTTTGCTTCTGAATGTTGGGAATTTCAACCTTTTGAGGAACCAGAAGAGAAATAAACAAAGAAACAAAAAACGTGTGTCAATTTGATTGCTTTTCTAAAACATTTACACATATGTTCATTAACGCATTATTTTGACTCAAGCATGGGCACAGGGTTTCCAAAACTGGGGTTCGTGGGTTGATGACGGGAAAAAAATTGAATTAAATAAAAAAAATTTTTTTAAAAAAGAATAAATTAATATTTTTCATTATAATGATAAAAAAAGTATTTATATATTTACATTTGATTTTATTATTTATTTTTTAAATAAATAAATAAATAATTGTTTATTTTTATAAAATAAACAAACAAGCAAATAAATAATTTTGCATGAATGTGTTGTTAACTGAAATATCTTAAAGTAAATATTTTAACTCAAAGTAGTTTAGCCTTTAATTATATCTTTGAAATACTGGATCAACCAATCAGCATCACAATCCAATCAGGACCACAGCTATCTGTTATTTACATTATTTCACTACATTATTGTGCATCAGAATTACAGTAGCAATATGCAATAAAGTTGGCCATAAAAAAAATGAAAATGAAATTTGATTGCTTTTCTAAAACATTTACACATATGTTCATTAACGCATTATTTTTTGTCTCAAGCATGGGCACAGGGTTTCCAAAACTGGGGTTCATGGGTTGATGAGGGGGAAAAAATTGAATTAAATAAATTAAATAATTTTTAAAAAATGAATAAATTAATATTTTTGATTATAATGATAAAAAAAATAATTTATATATTTACATTTAATTTTATTATTTATTTTTTAAATAAATATTTGTTTATTTTTATAAAATAAACAAACAAGCAAATAAATAATTTTAAAATAAAACACGAAGCAAATTAAAACACCAAAAATATGAAATATTTTATTTGTTTACCTGCATGAATGTGTTGTTAACTGAAATATCTTAAAGTAAATATTTTAGCTCAAAGTAGTTTAGCCTTTAATTTTATTTACATTATTTACATTATTTATTGTGCATCAGAATTACAGTAGCAATATGCAATAAAGTTGGCCATAAAAAAAATGAAAAAAATGAAAAT
>NW_015666558.1:14522-16663 GCF_001515625.1 Sinocyclocheilus rhinocerous
ATTAAATTTTTAAATATTATAGTTGTGATTAAAATATTAAAGAATTATTATAATATTATTATAATAACTTAATATTAAGATGAAATATAATATAATATTAAATTCAATAATAATTAATTTTAAATATAAAATTATTAAAATTATTTAATCATAATATTATTAATTTAATTACATTATATAATATTAATATATAATTCGTTTACAATATACAATTACATTTATATGATTAAATAATATATAATTAGTTCATATATAATAATATTAAAACAAAAACAATCCAATGTCTACAATCTGCTTGTGATTCCAGGTTTATTCAGTTCCTTCTTTTTCCGATTCTTCATGATTCTCACCCTGTTGCGCTTTAATCTGTGGCAGAACGTTCTGGAGCAGCTCCAAAGACTTCTTGTGGTACTCGGCCTGAACCTCGATCAGCTGAACAGAGCGACAGAAAGATGTTAGCGATAAAAAGGCAGGCTGTTCATCTGAACGAGTAAAGCACTCACCGTCTGGAAGTAGTTTGCATAGTCAATTTCTTTGGCCATGAAACTATACATGTCCGCCGAGAGCTGATCCTGAAAAACATTGACATTAAACATGATGCTTCGATGTTGCATGTTTACAATATGCATTATGAATGCGGTGCAGTCTGTATGCATGAAATAACAGAGAGAGAGCGAAGCTCCACCCACTCTACAGATCTCCATGCGATTGGCCGCCTCCTCCATCTCCTCCCTGAGGGCGTCGGCTTTGGCCCCGGTAGGCGTGTCCTTATTAGTCAGAGTTGAGGATTTGGACGACTGGTGCCACCTAGAGGTTGAGAGGAGAGAACGGCGTAATAAAAACACATCTTCCTACTAAATCACCTACTAGATTTGACTAAATGTGCAGTATACAACCAATCACACTGCATGAGCTACTGTTTCCCACAATGCAATGCGTTTAACTTGACTGAACCAGCAGTAATGTCTCATCTGATCCGACTGCCAATGGTTAATACATTTAATTTGCAAGATTTGCAACTCAATGTAAGTTGCATGCACATTGTGCAGTTTCAAATCTTATAATTACATTTTGCATGTTGCACTTTATATTTAAAATGAACTGTAAACATATTATATGTTATTATATCTTTTCGAGGTGAAATATGAGCTAGAAATCACTAATTCTGTAGTAATTCTAAAGAGTTTTGCATAAAAACAGTGCAAGTCTATGGGTTTGTCCCGGTTTGGATAACTAGATAAGTGTGTGTGTTTCTCACCGTGTACGAGCAGAATCCATGTCCAGTACCAGTTTGGCTAAATGTTTTCTTTGCTTCTGAATGTTGGGAATTTCAACCTTTGAGGAACCAGAAGAGAAATAAACAAAGAAACAAAAAACGTGTGTCAATTTGATTGCTTTTCTAAAACATTTACACATATGTTCATTAACGCATTATTTTTTGTCTCAAGCATGGGCACAGGGTTTCCAAAACTGGGGTTCATGGGTTGATGAGGGGGAAAAAATTGAATTAAATAAATTAAATAATTTTTAAAAAATGAATAAATTAATATTTTTGATTATAATGATAAAAAAAATAATTTATATATTTACATTTAATTTTATTATTTATTTTTTAAATAAATATTTGTTTATTTTTATAAAATAAACAAACAAGCAAATAAATAATTTTAAAATAAAACACGAAGCAAATTAAAACACCAAAAATATGAAATATTTTATTTGTTTACCTGCATGAATGTGTTGTTAACTGAAATATCTTAAAGTAAATATTTTAGCTCAAAGTAGTTTAGCCTTTAATTATATCTTTGAAATACTGGATCAACCAATCAGCATCACAATCCAATCAGGACCACAGCTATCTGTTATTTACATTATTTCACTACATTATTGTGCATCAGAATTACAGTAGCAATATGCAATAAAGTTGGCCATAAAAAAAATGAAAATGAAATGTGAGTGCTTTTTATTCTTGTGAAAGAGCTCGTTTATTTCGGTCCAGTGTTATGTACACACACACACACACACACACACACACACACACACGCACGCTCACACGCACACACACACACACACACACACACACACACACACACTCACTCACACACACACACACACTCACGCTCACACGCGCGCGCACACAC
>NW_015666558.1:17196-22281 GCF_001515625.1 Sinocyclocheilus rhinocerous
TTTTTGTTTGTTTGTTTTAATTTTAATAGTCATGAACACTGCAATGAAATAAATAAATAGATAAATACTATTCAATCAATTCAATCAAAAATTGTTAAAATTTAAAGAATATACATATTCTTTCAGACTGTTACTGAAAACTGTGCTTTATGCTGGATAGTATTTATTTATCCTCAGTTGTTCAGATTGCGATAATTATAAATATATATATATATATATGTACTGCCTTTAACTGATGCTGATTTTTTAACAATATTTTTATTGTCTGGACACACACAGACAGGTCATACTGAATTTCTTTGTTAAATTATAAAACATGCATACACTCATACACATAAAAGCAAACCACATAAACACACGTTTTTGCTTGCTTTTCAAATATATGTGGATAAATCTCAAGAAAACATGCACAGACCACAGTTAAAAAATTGCTTGTGTTGCATTTATAAAACATGATATAAAAATGTTTTTTTAAACTAAGAAACTAATTTTAAATCTTAAAATTAAATATTAATTTTAATAATAAATATTTCATTTTAATAAATAGAATCAAAACAAAGAAAAAAAATGAGAATAGCAAATATTTTTTCAATGCAAACAATGAAGGTCAGTTCCACAAAACCAGTAAATGTATTAAATTAATTCATGTCAAGTCATGAATTACATTTATGACATTTCAGTGACAAACCTCGCTTCATTCTGAGACGTGCAGTTCAGTAAGAGAGTCAGATGTTCAGTATTCGCTCTCACTGATTCAGTGAGTTGATTCAGTAAATGATTCATCTGATTGATTCAAAAAAGTTACTCCTGAGCACAGGAATCGTTCTGAACAACGTATTAATGAATCATTTGTTCATGAATCGACTACACTGCTGGTTATTCAGCGTTATTTGTTGAATGAGCTTCATGACTTACTGAAGGCGAGCGGACGGACCGCTTGTCCACGTCCACACCCTGCTGACCCTGCAGACATGCCGTCAACTTCTTATGAGTGCTGTGAGACACCTGCTTAACCAGCTCCAGACGCTTCTCCACCTGCACACACACACACACACACACTCACACACTCAGTTATGAACACACACACACACACACACACACTCACTCACTCACTCTACCTGCTGCAGATCTTCACTCAGCACTTCTGTCTTCTCTGCCCTGTAGAGACACAGTGATCAATGGTTAGCGTGTGAGACACTGATCATGCTGGGACTCAATACGTGTGTGATGAACGTTCCCCTCCAGCAGCCGGCAAACCAAAATATTTACACACAGAGAATCAGATACACAACCACGATAAATATAACTACAGCTGAAATCAGTCTAGTTCAGTTCAGCTCAGGTCAAGTTATAAATTGTGGGTTAATAACAAGCTCTTTGGTTCCACACACACACACACACAGATATAAAACACAGTGTGTCTGACACAGAAAACACTCATGGCCTCACGAGAATCAGCATCTGATGAATGGAGCCACAGAAATCAATCAGTAAAATCAGCTTCTTACTCAGGAGGAGCTTTCCTCTTACGTCTGGTGGAGATCTGCAGCTTTCTCTTCCACAGAGCCATGATGAGAACAGACAGACGGTCGA
The DNA here is from genome assembly GCF_001515625.1 of Sinocyclocheilus rhinocerous. Taxonomy (NCBI): domain Eukaryota; kingdom Metazoa; phylum Chordata; class Actinopteri; order Cypriniformes; family Cyprinidae; genus Sinocyclocheilus; species Sinocyclocheilus rhinocerous. Next base: position 18,790 of record NW_015666558.1, read on the forward strand.
GAGGACGGAGGAGACCGACAGGTCAGGAATGAGACCAGACCGACAGGAACGACAACAATCAAACACACACACACACAGACACACACACACTCAGACACACGTACACACTCGCACACACACACACACGCTCACACTCGCACACACACACACACGCTCACACTCGCACACACACACACACGCTCACACTCGCACACACACACACACGCTCACACTCGCACACACACACACACGCTCACACTCGCACACACACACACACGCTCACACTCGCACACACACACACACGCTCACACTCGCACACACACACACACGCTCACACTCGCACACACACACACACGCTCACACTCGCACACACACACACACGCTCACACTCGCACACACACACACACGCTCACACTCGCACACACACACACACGCTCACACTCGCACACACACACACACGCTCACACTCGCACACACACACACACGCTCACACTCGCACACACACACACACGCTCACACTCGCACACACACACACACGCTCACACTCGCACACACACACACACGCTCACACTCGCACACACACACACACGCTCACACTCGCACACACACACACACGCACACACACTCACACACACTCACGCACACACACACACACACACTGATCTTCACTCAGATACTCACACCAACACACACCTCCAGACATAAGATCTTTAATGCTTCTGAAAGAGTCTCTTCTGCTCACAAAAGCTGCATTTATTTGATCAAAAATACAGTAAAAATTATGAAATATTTTTACAATGTAAAATAGCTGTTTTCTATGTGAATATCTGTTAAACTGTAATTTATTTCTGTGATCACAGCTGTATTTTCAGCATCATTACTCCAGTCTTCAGTGTCACATGATCTTCAGAAATCATTCTAATATGCTGATTTGCTGCTCGAGAAACATTTCTGATTATCATCAATGTTGAAAACGAATGAACAAATAAAGTGAAGAACAGCAATTAAAAATATTAAAATACAGTAAGTAGCTCATATTGACAATCAGAGGAGAATCATGAAGTTCTACAGGACCTGAGTGAGAGCAGCTAGTGATGTAAGACCAAGAATAACAAAAATTATTATATGTACATATTTTATGTTTAAACTGCCACAATCAGTATTTTGTAACAACATACACTACCGTTTAAAAGTTTGAGCTCAGTAAATTTCTTTCTTTTTTTTTAAAGATATTAATACTTTTATTCAGCAAGGATGTGTTATACTGATAAAAATGATAGTAAAGACTTATATTGTTGGAAAAGATTTCTATTTTAAATAAATGGTGTTCTTTTGAAAAAATATTAAGTAGCACAACTGTTTCCAACAGTAATAATAAATCAGCATATTAGAATGATTTCTGAAGATCATGTGACACTGAAGACTGGAGTAATGATGCTGAAAATACAGCTTTGATCACAGAAATACATTATATTTTAGAGTATATTTGAGAGTAAAACATTGTTTTAAATTGCAATAATATTTCACACTTTTACAGTTTATTTCTGAATTTTTGAGCAGATAAATGCAGCCTTGATGAGCATAAGAGACATTTTTAAAAATATAAAAATTCTTACTGATACCAAACTTTTGAATGGCACTGTACATATATGTTTAAATCAATTCCAACAATCAGTACCTAAAATCTAATAGAAATCTGTCCTTTAATATCTAAAACCTGATTAAATAAAATGTGCGAAGACGAATCATCCAGGCGGTTTGACTTGTTTTTAAGTGTTTTTACTCTTAATTAAATTAAGTGTATCTCTTAATTTCGAACTCTCAAAGTGCACTAGATAGAATAATTTAACTTTAAAATGTATAGTACACACACATCCTGCAGTATCAGCACACTACAGTCATCTGTGTGTGTGTGTGTGTGTGTGTGTGTGTGCTGTATTTAAAGTGTGTCAGGAGGATCCTTTAACCTGTTTGATACAAAACAAACAACTGTGTTCACTTCAGCGACCGGAAAGATGGGTTCCTCAGACACACAATACAGAACACACACCAGATTAATCACACAAAAGACTGCAGACACACACACACACACACACACACACACAGAATCAGTAATCCATGCAGCCTTATGGAACTCTATAAGATCTGAATCCCTGACAGACACACATTCTCACACACACACACACACACACACACATATAGTAGCATCTTTGTCTTATTTCCCAGTTATCTAAATATACTTCAAACAAGATCAGTTTGCACTGCATGAGATATAAAGGCTTATGTTCATAGACTGGTTTTAATATGAGTGTATTTCGTCTCACTGCACTGGAAGATCTTTCCGTGTCTGAAGTAGTTAAAAACAATGTGAAAAAAATCTTCCAGCGCAGTAAGATTCAGCAAACATATTCTTAATACAGTATTTAGTATTTTTGTCTTTTTTTTTCCAATTAAAATATCTAACAATACTTAAAACAAGATCAATGTACCTAGATTGAACATAAATGTTTCTAGCAATACTCAGCTCTAAAATATAGAATTAACTAGAAATGTCTGTTTGGGAATATAATCTCTTTTTTAATGATTTTCCAGAAAAGTTATGGAAATTCTTTCATTCACTCATAGCAGCGCTCAGGTGTATGTACTTAACAATAAACGCTGATAAAATTATTTATTAACTAGAAATGTCTGTTTTTTTATGGTTGAAAGATCATAAATGTGGATTATGTTCATCAGTCAAACGTTATGGCCTCTACGAGAGTAACCTCATCTAAATGCTTTCATTCATGATGATCTTTATTATTTGTTTGTATCTCAAATGATAACATGGTCAGCTGTAAGTCAACATCGGTGTGTATCCCAGCATGCACCAGCTCTCCTCTCTGTCTGAGACTTGTTTTCATAGATTGTCTTTAATATGAGTGTATTAAAAGTATAAACAAGTAAACAAAATATTAAAAACAAGCTATGATGATAAATCTTAATTTTGCATGCAATGTTGCTTCTCAAGTGTATATCTTGTTGGAAAATTAGGCAAAAAAAGGTGCAAAAAGTCATGCACTTTTCAAGATGCTCAAGACAAATGAATAAAAAATGTTTAAAGTCAGCTGAGCATTAATCCCAGTTTTTAAAGTCATTGATATTTCCAGTTTTTTTTACAAATCATGTCTATTGAACATTTCTGAGTATGCCGTTACAAAATCAGACTTTCCAAGGCGGTGTTATTCCTCTGCAGATATGAGTTTGTCTTTGCACAGCTGTTCAGACGAACTTCACGTCAAACAACCATTAACCAGCGCTTTCCCATCAGTCCACACTGAGCTCTGTGTTTGACACTGAATTACGTGAAGTCACTTCTTATGCGTGTAATCTGATTAAAGCTGAAGCTCACCTGTGTGTGTGTGTGTGTGTGTGTGTGTGTGTGTGCGCGCGTGTGTGTGTGCGTGTGTGTGAGAGAGTGTGTATGTGTGTACCTGTTTTTCTATTCTGGTGGGGACTTAAACCTGAATACAC
>NW_015666558.1:22622-25103 GCF_001515625.1 Sinocyclocheilus rhinocerous
CGTGTGTGTGTGTGTGCGTGTGTGTATTCCCTCATGAAAGGCAGGTGTGGTTCTCATTATCACACAAACAGAGTCAGAATCGTCTCTCAATGTCTCTGATTCAGAGTGAAAAACACACAACACACACAGAATAACACTAGAGGAGACGAGTCTCTATAATTCTCATGAAGTCATACCACAAACATTAGTTAAGTATTTAAATGTTGGGCAGCAAGCCCATTGGCTACCGATACAGGAGAGAACCAATCAGCCGTGACATGTGATGATGATGTCATTATGTCATACTGAGTTAGATCTATCAGACTGCGCCATCTAGAGTTTCATGCCAGAACTTTGCATATATACAGTGTTTGTGTGTTTTATTTGTTTTTCCCATTTTTAAAAAGTTCTATAAAAGTTCAAGATGTCAATGAGCAGTCGAGGTCAAAAAACTGCGATCTCTGTCCAAAATAATTGTTATTATAAAACTGATACATTTTATTTTTCATGATTCACAGATGGCCAGAAAGTTCAAAAGAACAGCATTTATTTGAAATAGAAATCTTTTGGAACAATATAAACGTCTTTACTGTCACTTTTGATCAATGTACTATATCCCTGATAAATAAAAGTTACTGCACAGCGCTGCGAGATCCAGTGAGAAGCGTTTGAACTCGCCGCAGAATGAATAAAGATTGCTGCGAGATCTAGTGAGATACATCCATATTCTGCACAGAAATCTCTGTTATGAACAGATCAAACAGCGCTGACGTAGAAAACCAGAGGCAGTAATGCTAACTATAGCCATGGTGTTGTGGAAGAAATAGTCCAATGTTATTACATTGTTCATTTCAGGGTTTGTACAACCTTTTGAGAGAGAAATTCAAGCTCTTTTCAATGACTTACAAGCATTTCACACAACAATTTCCAGCACTTTAAATCTCCAAAATGATCCAATTTGAATGCTATTTTTAATGGGATGAACAAACACTTATGTAAAATAAAAAAAATAAACATAAAATCACCATTATAACCTGTAGATGGCAGCATATTGGCTTATTAGTCATTCATTTTTTCCTTTTTCCTTTATATTTTGAAATTATAAAATAACAATTATAAAATCACTATTATAAAATATCAAATCATCAAGAATCAGATTTTGTCAAGAGTTTTGCTCTTTTTTGTGTATGAAGTAAGAAAAGTCACAAAGCGTTTTGAAAAACTTTTCTTGAATTTGCGACAGCACATTATGAGTGCAGTTACGTCTCACTTAAAACTCTCTCTGACATCATGATGTTACACTGTGTGTGTGTGTGAGAGTGTGTGAGAGTGTGTGTGTGTGTATGTGTGTGTGTGAGTGTGTTGTGCTCTGGGTGTGGCGTGTATTGCTGTCATGTGTGTGTGTATGAACTGTGTTCAGTACAGAGCATGTGAGCGAAGCGGAGCGGTGTGACGCTCCGCTACGTTTTCCGCTCTATGGATGTGCGCTCCACTCAGTCGCTCTAACCGCCCAAGCAAACGCTCCGTTAATATTCCGCTCACGCTCGCCGTAAACCAATTCCCGCTCAGATCCCGCTCAAGGCGCTCTGCGCTCTTAAGGAAATATTACCACTCCGCTCCCCGCTCCGCTCACGCTCCGCTCCGCTCACATGCTCTGGTTCAGTAACACTAGACGAGTGTGTAACAGAACACGCAGCACACACCCTGACCCCAGATCAGCACACGCATGACCTCTGACCCTCAACATACATGATGACCATGCATCCACTGGATCACACGATGTCACTTTCTCTCTTTAAAGCAACAGTTCAACCAGAAATGAATTTCTTCAGCGAAACACAAAAGGAGATTCAGAGCTTTAAAAAGATGATTCATAAAAACACCACAAACACATTATAATTAACAGTCATCATATGAATCGTGCACAATATTCCAAGTCTAATGAAGTCATATAATGTTCTGTGTGATGAACAGACCAAAAGTCAGTGAGCTGAATTTGATTCATAAACAATTCACAAAAGAATCATTCAGTCATCTGGATCTATTCTTCATTCTGATTCATGAACCTGATCAACTGGTTTATTGGAAGAAAAAGAACGATTCAGTCACTGATTCGGTTATTGAGTTCAACTCACTGACTCAGTGATCTGTTCAAATCAAAGTAATGACTTTAACACTAGGGATCTAACGATATTATCATTATTGCGATAGCAAAACGATATTATCGTGGTCACATGACGATATGAAACGATAGGTCTTCCGTAGGGATGCACCGAATATTCAGCAACCGAAATTATTCGGCCAAAAATAGCAAAAAAATCTCTTTCGGTGTTCGGCCGAATAAGTGAAAAGGCCGAATAATATGAACCGAACAATGACGAACGCGATCAAATAGAGGCACGCGCTAATGCAGCAAACATGTCGGCAGTGTGAAAGTATTTAAAACTATCAGAGAAAGACGCAGAAATCATTACAAGCGTGAAGCACCGACAGCGAGAGACT
>NW_015666558.1:25144-44385 GCF_001515625.1 Sinocyclocheilus rhinocerous
TTTTTTTATTTGAAAATCAGGACAAAACAGTAAAAAGCACATTTTGGCTATTTAATTAATGCAATTGTGAAAAAAATGGCAAAATAGGCCTACATGGGGAAAGAATGTGAAAAACCGTGTTCGGTATTCGGCCTTTGGCCCAGTGTTTCATTTTGTTCGGCTTCGGCCTAGAATTTTCATTTTGGTGCATCCCTAGTCTTCCGGGCAAAAAAGTGTAGTTTTTTAAATATATTTGTTTTGGGCCATTATGCTTTGGCACAGTATCTGTCAAACGAACTCAAACCGAAAGCACAATATGCTTCATCTCTTCATCAAGTCTGTTTTCGCTGCATGTTTTAATGCGAAGCGCACACATTGTTCATGTGATCAGCTCATGATCCGGTGTTTTTTCACGTCTCAGAACGGCTGTTTTTATTGCAGCTTGGCTTATTGCATGTGCTGTGAGTTTATGAAATATTCATTTTCATTTATTTTACAGTGCAATTGTTTTACAACATATGGCTACTACTGTCATTGTTGTTATTATATTCTAATTTGTTTCTTCTTCTTAAAACACCAGTGTGAATGTAATTTAGACTGAGAGAGTATATCACAAATAAATAGAGGGTTGAGTCGCCTTTAAAGTTCAGGTACAAGTCAATTCACAGATTTTTTCTGATTTTTAAGTTTTCTTAGTTAAGAAACATGGGTTGGATCTCTTAATTTCGAACTCTCAAAGTGCACTAAATAGAATAATTTAACTTTAAAATGTACAAAATTTTAATTTTGTCCCAATTCTTCATTTGTTTTTTCTTTTCTTTTTAAATATCGCAATACATATCGTATCGTGGACTTCATATCGCAATAATATCGTATCATGATATCGTCACATCCCTATTTAACACATAAATTTGAGTCTATTCTTCAGATGATTCTAGTGCATCGGTCATATGGACTGATGTTAATCATATTTTTATGATGCTTTCGTGATGTTTTTGGAGCTTAACAGATGAAATGTCATTGCATCCTTCAGAAAAACTGTCCTTTTGCATTCTAAAAAGGAAAGAAATGACATGAAGATGAATACACGCTCACAAAAGTTTCATTTCTGGCCGAAGGGTGAGTGCATTTTACAGTAATTGGTGTCGTTAACAAACAAACACAGATGCTCGACAGTGAGACGAGCTCAGCTAATGATTCACAGGGTAATTAGGGTCAAACAGAGCTGTAAATAATACTAGTGCAATGCTGTTGATTTACAGTGAGGCGCTTTAATATCAGCCTACAGGGATTCAAAGAGATATAGCTAATCTAACCATTATCACAGATAATATTACACTATATTAGCCATCACATGCACACAAAACAAAGCTATCTGCATTTAGATCTGTCTTTTTATTAAAGCAAAGGCAGCATTAAAAACACATTTAGAAACATAATCTATTATATGCATTGATATGAAGGTCAAAAAGAGTTGCTTATTTGGCTGCACTCAATTTAATGTATCCTTGCTAAATAAAAGCATTAATTTCTCTAAAACAAATGCACGGCCCTCAAACTTTTGAAAGGTAGTGTATATTTTAAAAGTCCTTTGATTGCATTTATTATGTGATTTTGCTGACTTTTCTTAACTTGATCTGTGCTGTATGATGATATTAATACAACATACATTTTTTTCTAGCATAGCAAAAAAATATAGCAAAGACAAAAAAAAAAACTAATTATTTGAATGCTGTAATCAATTTTGAATTGGATGATTGGGGTAAATTGTACTTAATTTGTCTTCTGGGAAACATTTAGGTGTTTATGTAGCTTCTGAAGTCCAGTACCAAATGAAAAAATATGATCTTTAAACAAAATAAGAAAAATTTACACATCACCATCTTGTTCAAAAGTTTACACCCCCCTGGCTCTTAATGCATTGTGCTGCCTTCTTGAGCATCAGTACATGTTTTCACCTTTTGTAATAGTTGTGTATGAGTCCCTCAGTTGTCCTCAGTGTGAAAATATGGATCTCAAAATCATACAGTCACTGTTGGAAAGAGTTCAAATATGCAGAAGATGCTGGAAAACCAAAGAATGTGCAGGAGCTGGGGGGGGGGTTTCTGAAGAACAGCAGGCTATTGAACTGCTCAACGAGGGACTCATGAACAACTATCACCAAACATAAAAACAGTCGTGGATCATCCAGGAAACGACACACAGTATTAAGATTCAAGGGTGTGTAAACTTTTGAACGGGGTCATTTTTTTATTAATTCAGTTATTATTTTGTCTTGTGGAGAATATATAAACATCTGTTTTGTGAAATAGCTTAATCAGGACAGTATTAAATAAACAATAACATGCAATTTTCATGATCCCTCTTGTTTTGTTAAAATTATGAACATTTTGCATATTCTGCAAGGGGTATGTAATCTTATGAGCACAACTGTATACATGAATATCCAGTGTTTGCATAAATGCACAATTCCAATTAACACCGACATATGCCAGCTATTATAGTCTGCTTTCTTGAAACAAAAATATAGTTATAACCAGGTAATATTAATCAAGTCAATGCATGTAAATATGATCAATACAACAGTTGCATCTGAAGTTGACTGTACTTCAACAAATGCGCATGAATGGACATTCAGCTCATGTTCGGCTTGAACACAAACTCATGTCAGAAACACCACAGGATTTTTGGCTATGAGAACAGAACTTCGTTATTCAGGCTGAAGCCCAACAGAAGGGTTATACAGTCAAAATAACAGCAAAAAATGACTGAAAATATATCTAATATACTCTGGCTAAATTGTGCATTAAATGTGTGTTTTCCTCAAACATGCACACACATTTAGTGCTTGGCCTGAAATGAATGATTATAGAGACAATCCATAAAAATGAGATTTGAAGCACAAATGACCAGAAACACCATCAGATGATCAAAAAACGTAGGAACGTTGCTTTCATGCAATTTTTCACAGAATACTTGATTGTGATTGGTCAGTGGTGTCCTTCCATACTCAAATACTTCTGTATAATGATGCTAAACTGTATAATTGACTGTCGTCCCATTTACATTTTAAACAATTTCTTTGCAAAACATTTTTCTGCACATAAGTACATGAGTTAGTGTGTTTATATCATGTCGAGAAGACGCTGTGTTCAACTTTGAAAAAACATATCTCGAGACTTATGGCGGGGGTTTTTCCCATCCCACTGCAACTCGTGTTTTTAAATAAAAAATGCACTCAGTGTGATTGGCTTTCAGTCCTTTGTATTAAACTATGCATACAAACATGATGCTGTTTTGTTTATAGTTGTTTAAGCAACTTAATTAATTATAATTGGTTTATAAACATTAATTTAAACATTATGCACTTTTTTTCCACAGATAGTCATGTTATCTTATGCTTTGAATAAACGTGCATTAGTAATATTTTGCTCAATGCGCCCTCTTGTGGCCTCAGGAGAGAAGCCAAAAACTGTTCTTTACTCTAACTGAAATTATGCATTTTAAATTCGAATATATTTTTTATAATATTTAAGTACAAAATTCGAATTTAGATTTTCAGCCATTTTGACTGCTTTTCTAATCTTCGTTGGCTTCTAATCTTCTTTATTTGGACCAACAAGCGTCTCCGAAGCACAACCTGTAAGTACGATTATACGTTATGTGTACATTTTCAATTGAGTGCTCAAAATATCAAGATTTTTGTGCTAATATGGGATGTATACCTAGTGCAGCTTTAGGTTTCCAGGTAAACCTCGATATTACTGTCTTACTGAAATAGTTCTGATAATTAGGGTTGCAAAAAGGTGGAACATTTCCAGTAAATTTCGGAAATATTCCAGAAATTTTGGAAACTTTCCAGGATTTTTTTTTTGAACATTCCAGGGATTTTTTGTAACGTTTCCAGAAATTTACCGGAAATTTTCCACCCCTTTGCAACCCTACTGATAATTCACTGTGAACCCACTATTTCCTAAAGAATGTGTCGATTAATGTAGACTGTCGTTCTAATTACTTTGTTTAATAACAAAGAATGTAGGCATATTTTGGTTTACAAACTGTATTGTTTCATCAGTTAGCACTCGGCTAACGTATCCACCATTATTGTTTTGTGAAGTGTTTACAGTTTAGCAGCTAAACTTTAGCTGTGGGCACGATTCGCTTGCATAAGTGTTAAATAAAAAGTTTTTAAGTCTGCACATTGCATATATCTGCACACAGCTGTATTACAGTTTCTATATGCAACTGTACTCCTAAAACGTCTGTATTAAGTTATACTGTATAAATAGCACATGAAATGAACTAAAAGCTACAACAATCCAATTCTGAATTCATGGGGTGTTTGATGTGAACAAGAGGATTTTGCGCAGTCTGACCTCGTACAGATAATACAATAACAACAACACAGTCAGACGCCTCACAACCCATCGCTACATCGATCCGGCAGTGCTTTAATTAAACACAATGACTTGCATATTTAATGGGCGCTGCTATTATTCTCCTACAGTCCATCTGCATTTGAGAGAAGAATGCAAACAAAAGTCACATGACATCAAAACCCACTCGATTTACTTTCTAATTCATGTTCCTGGCACAATAACCTGATTAACAGTTTCAAAATCTACCAGCCAACGATTAACATACATTTTGGTTCATTTGAGTCAAAAATCAGCCTTACTAGTCCACTAAAAACACTCTGAGCCAATAACAACTTGACCACAGACACAAAAACAATGCCTATGACTATTAATTTTGCATTATTAATTAATGTAATTGCATACTATTAAGTGTAATAAGCGTCTATGAAGGCGTGCTCTCTGCCTGTCCTTCGTTAAATCGGGTGTCCCTCGTCTCAGTCATTAGACACTGATCTTCAGGGAATCTCCTGCAATTCATCACATTAATGACAAAACAGCATCACATCATGTTGCCGTAGTAACCAAGACACACACACACACACACACACACACAGAGATTCCATTCCAATCCACATGGATTTACCAGAATAAAACCACTGGAATGCAACATCATCTAATCTTCAATAAATGCAAAGAAACAAAGCAATTGTGACAGGCCTAACAACCATTTAATTTAGTTGACACATTTTTTGGTCAAACTGAGCAGATAAATGAGAAAAATTACATATCCTGATGAAAAATTTCACACACACACACACGTAGGCAGGCAGGCAGACAGATAGATAGACAGATAGATGATAGACAGGTAGATAGATAGATAGATAGATAGATAGATAGATAGATAGATAGATAGATAGATAGATAGATAGATAGATAGATAGATAGATAGATAGATAGATAGATAGATAGATAGATAGATAGATAGATAGATAGATAGATAGATAGATAGATAGATAGATAGATAGATAGATAGATAGATAGATAGATGATAGACAGGTAGACAGATAGATAGATAGATAGATAGATAGACAGATAGATAGATAGATAGACAGATAGATAGATAGACAAGTAGACAGATAGATAGATAGATAGATAGACAGATAGATAGATAGATAGATAGATAGATAGATAGATAGATAGGTGGGTAGATAGATAGATAGATAGATAGATGGATAGATGATAGACAGATAGGTATGTGGATAGATAGATAGATAGATAGTTGATAGATAGATAGATAGATAGATAGGTGGGTAGATAGATAGATAGATAGATAGATAGATAGATTGTGGCTAATAGGTTTGGGTCTGGGGTCAGGACAGGTGAAGGATGCTCTAGAGGCCCACATCAGGACCGCTCCACGGATGCCCGTCTGTCTCCATCACAGCATCACAGCATCACAACATCACTAAACCCAAGAGCAGCATCAGATCTACTCAAACACACAGACCAAACAACACCTCACGCTAACAGCCCGATTCTATCATTTCCATTCTAAGCGTCACGTTTTTACATTTGCGTATGTGAATAAATAAGGTAAAGCAGATCATATATTCACGACACGTCGACCGATCGCCGTTTGCGCCGTTATTCGTCCCTCATCAGCAGCGAAGGTGTTTTACCTGCCCACTGTCTGGTTGGCCAGTTGTCGCATTCGGTTGAATTGCTTCTTCATCTTCCTGCAATTTGCGCGTGAATCCCGATGGAAGAAACACCAGCTGACATTCCTCACTTAAAGAACACCCGTCAGGAAATATTCCACGGCTCGGGCCATAATGAACGATTCCGCTTCGGTGTGCAACCATCACCTGTCGCGAAAGAAAACGCCAGAAATCATCATTTGCGCTCGAGACTCGGGATGCTCCGCTGAGCGCTGGTGACGCGGCGGGGAAGCGGGGCATTGTGGGTAATGTAGTTCTGTGAGACTGGCTGGAACTACAATTTGACAGTCTGAAGGTCGCGAGAACGTCTTGCATTCAGTTTATGAGATCAAAATAAAGTTTTGAAGCTTTTATAACATTCAAGTAAAAATTCCAGTGAAAAACAAAATCAAAATGACATGCAGCTAATAAACTGAAGTCATTGCTGTGGCTTAACATAATTAGCCCTGAAAAAAAAAGTATAATTTACAGAATATGTTTGTAAAAACAAATAAATAAATAGGAATGGAAACAAAACTATCAGTAGGCGACTAATAAAATCTAGTTATCCTAACAATGTTGCCATCGTGTGGATGTCTTGAAGAAGTACAGCATTGACAGAGAATCAAAATTCAATGTCAGATTAAAAAAATCAAAAAACAAAACAACAACTGTTTTCTTTTTCATTCTCTTGGAATGACCGAACAAACTAACGAATTAATATATATACACATACATTTGGAATAAGTAACATTAAATGACGATAATCATATCATACACCGCAGATTATAAGTTAAGTGTGATTTAAATTCTCATTTTTCAGATTCTGCCAACTTTGTTTTATTGGTGGGTAAATATCATATTCATGCATGCAAATGGGAAAAAAATGTAAGCCCTCCTTTAATATATTTCTTTGTGAGTTTGTGAAAATGTTTCAGAGCTGTAATAAGTAGGCCTACTTTACATTTACATTTAGTCATTTAGCAGATGCTTTTATCCAAAGCGACTTACAAATGAGGACAATGCAAGCAATCAAAATCAACTAAAGAGCAATGATAAGCACGTGCTATAACAAGCCTCAGTTAGCTTACACATAGCAAGTTTTTTTTTTATTATTATATAATAAATACACATTTTTTACTTTAAAACTTTCCTTTAAAAAACTAACGCCTCTCTACCTCAAAATATCTCATTATTATTTATTATTGTTGTTTTAATGTATTTTTATTTTATGTCTTTTTGTACTTCTTCTATTGATTCTTGCTCCTTGTGTTTTTCACAGTGACTCTAAAAAACTTTTTGACTTCACATTTATACAAAACAATGTCTTATTGTGTAAAACCATTTATTTAATAATTTGCGGTCACAGTCGCTTTCTGCGGCAGCGTCATTGGGGCGTGTCCTCTGCGCAGAATCGGTGATGTCAGTCTGCGCATGCGCGCTGTGGAGTGTCAGAGAGGAAAGATGGCGGCCCTCAGAGCGGGTCTCCTGACCCGAGCTCTTACTAAAGGAAAAACACCGGGAATCTCAAACATTATCCTCGGAACAAGAGCAGGTGCTGTCTTACACATATGTTATTTCATATTATGGGAATATACGCTATAAAAGCAGCGTTTTATAGTATCTAATGAATGATAACCTTCATGTCAAGGCTGCGGAGCTAACATGCTAAGCGAACCCCTAATAGTGTTTTTACGTGATTGTAAACAAATGCAATTAATTGCTGTTTTGTTTTAACATATTATAAATTAAATGCCGTGTTATGTTTTTTTCTACGTGTGTTTCTTCAAAATGTGCAATTTTGTTGGCCTTGTGTGCACCTGATTGTGTATTATATACTATAAGATGTATGTTTTTTAGATGATAGATTTAATTACTTAACGTAATTAAACTAGCTATCTAAAATACAAGTTTATACATGATAGTGTTTTTGTTTATGTGTGTCTAAGGTAGTCTGGAGTACTCTTTTCTTGTCTGATTTCTTCTCTTGTTATTGTGTGTAATGTGTAATCATAATAATGTTACAGCATCTGGTCCTTCTAAGGACACATTACCCGGTGCGTACCCCAGAAGCCCAGAGGAGATGGCAGCATCGGCCAAAAAATACAACATGACGCTGGAAGATTACAAACCTTATCCTAATGACGGCATGGGGCGAGTGTCTGTTAGCACACTTTGAGTGAATAATGTATTTTGTTTCCAGGAAGATGAATGGCTGATAATGTATTTAAATACATTTGCTCTGTTGTTACGCAGGTACGGTGATTACCCCATGCTTCCGGAGCGATCGCAGCAAGAGAGAGACCCCTGGTATCAGTGGGACCATCCTGATCTCAGGAGGAACTGGGGAGAGCCGGTGAGTTTAACGTTCATCCTATAAATCCTGGTTTTTGTTTGATGCATCCACACAAGTGCACACATGCATTTACAAAGCCATTTTTCTGTTTTTTGACACTTGACAGCATGCACATTTTTCATGCCGCTCTTCAATTCCATTGCATGCTTTTTGAAAGTACTATGGAATATAGTGTTTAAAGCACCATGCATTTTTGCCTACATGGTGACACGACTCCAGTCCATCAATTAACATCTTGTGAAGACAAAAGCTGCATGTTTGTAAAAACAAATCCATCAAGACATTTTTTTTTTTTTAGCTTTTATTTGGTTCATCTTAGGTCAAACAGAAAGTAACAATAACGTAAATATAGTAATATACTATAAATAATAGATATACACATATAACATACAACCATACATTAATTCAGATGAAGAAAAACGAAAAAAAATAAAAACAAACAGGTAATCACAGTTATACATTGAAATAAAGAAAGAAAGAGAATAAATTAATAATTAAATAAAATAAATAAACAAATAAAATTAAGATACAGTTGTCTCCTTAAAATATTTCAGAAAAGGGCTCCAGACTCTCAAAAAAAGTTTAAGCTTTTGTTTTATCTCAAACCGAATCTTTTCCATCCTGAGAGCTTGTAAAAAAATCAAAAACCCATTGGCGATAAGGAGGGGGAGCCTGGCTGCTGACTTCCAATTCATAAGAATAAGTCGCCTAGCCAGTAGAGTTGCTAATGCTACACTATCAGCCTGTGATATGTTTAATTTAACAGATTCTGGCAAAATCAATAAGACACTTTTAACCCATAATCCATAATAAGCTTCCTCCAGTAGGGTTGTGACGGTGAGGAAATTTTCCCACCTGTTAATCGATGTGTGACAACACCGGTATCACCGCGGGGGCGGGGCGTTCCCTCTTTTCCTGCCCTTCCTTCGCTTTTAAATAGCTTGAAAGCGCCATGCGCATTTTACTTTCACTTTCGGATTAGCAGCAATGCCTAATATAAAATAACAAATAACTTACATAAAGTTTAATAGGTATACAAAACTGGAAACAAGTAAACATGTATAATATATAACCAAATAAATAAGAAACGTAGAACGTTTATTAGCAAAACGAGTATGTCTCTCCTCACTCTTCTTGTCGGTCTCGCCTCACTCTTTTTGTCTGTCTCGCCTCACTCTTCTTGTCTGTCTCACCTCACTCTCCTCACTGGAGAAATTAAATCTGATCTGTGTTGGAGTCTGAGACGTAATATATGCTGTATTTGACACACATATATGAGTAGTGCTACTGTTTTCGTGATTTCTGTTACGATTATTGCGGGAATGTGTTAGTGTTGTTTCTAAGCATTTTTATTCAACGTAATATTAAGATACGGGTTCTTTAGGCTGATCTGACGTTGTTAAATGACATACTTAGTTGCATTTCGAATTTGCACATAATATACCCGTACATACAAAATTGTCGATTTGTTGTTATTCCCTATTTACTTGTTCTATTTTTATTCTTTCATTATCTGTGTCACTGTCATTCTGTTACACCGTGGAAGTCACGAAAACGAATTCCTCGTATGTGTAAACATACCTGGCAATAAAGCTCATTCTGATTCTGATTAATGCAGATACATGGCATGTCAGAGCTGACAGATTGTCTCATCATGTTCTCATCTCTTCAGGATTTTGGAGGAAGATGAGGGTGAAGGAGATACTCAGGACGGCGACACAGGCATGGAGTCCTGCGACAAAGCATCCCGTGTACCTGGCCTTAGGTAACTGTGTCTATGTGTGTGTTTTCACCTGTCAGCTGGTGCTTGTATTATTCAGACGCATCCAGAATGCTGGAGTGATCTGGTCTCGTATCTGCAGGAACTGCAGCGCAGCAGCTGGATGCATCCTTCAACACCAGCGCCGCTCTGGAGATCTTCGAGATGGATTTCGCTGATTCATCCATGGACATGAAGCTCAGAGGAACTCTGCCCACTTCTAACAGGTCAGTTATTCTGCAAACTTCGACTGTGTTTGGAATATCATACAGTACTGCTGCCATATGATATATATTATACAGCATACCATTCAAAAGTTTGGGGTCTGCAAGATTTTTTATGTTTTTGAAGTCTCTTCTGCTCACCAAGGCTGCATTTATTTGATCAAAAATACAGTAAAATTGTGAAATATTATTAGAATTAAAAATAGCTGTTTTCTATGTCAATATCTGTTCAACTGTAATTTATTTCTGTGATCAAAAGCTGTATTTTCAGCATCATTACTCCAGTCTTCAGTGTCACACGGTCTTCAGAAATCATTCTAATATGCTGATTTGCTGCTCGAGAAACATCTCTGATTATCATCAATGTTGAAAACACTTAAAATTTTTGTGGAAACTGTGATGCATTTAATTTTTCAGGATTCACAGATGAATAGAAAAGTTCAAAAGAACTGCATTTAGTCTTTCACAAAAAAAAAAGAAGAAGAAAAAAAGTTACTGAATGTTAAAAGCATTTTACATAAATTTTAACTGAAAATGCAAATTAACCTTGCACTCTAGCATTGTGGCCATGTCTTTTGCATAGACATACACATTCAGAATGTGTAGAAATCTCGTTGAGTTAGTGTCCTCATCTGAAGGTATTTGTGAAGTGATTGTCTGAATGTGTTTGGATGTTTATTACAATCTCTCTCCACACTGAGGTGTACAGAAAACATTCAAAAACTTCTACTTAGTTTTGACATGAAGTGATGGAGCTGCAGCGGTTTGGTGATGTCTCTTCCTCGAAGGTGAATTTATCTTTATATTAATAGCATTTCCCCCCAGCAGTGACAGAATAGCAGAAATACCGGTTGAACATCAGCTTTGGTTTAGAGAGCAGAATGAGTTCTGTGCGATCTAACACGCAAAAAACACACGTGTGTGAACAGGTTTCGTCGTGTGTCACTCTCACTGAAGTGTTATCAATTTGTCGTTTTACAAATTGACACAAAAATGGAATTTCCAGTTTTTCTCTCGGGTTATTAGTTATATATATATATATATGTGTATATACAGTAGTCAACATTTGAAGTGGATCAAAAAAATTAATTAAAGTTGTCCTAACACAAGAACACATTTTGGTTTTAGGACAACTTTGATGAAAGGTTTTGATCCACTTCAAATGTTGACTACTGTGTGTATATATATATATATATATATATGTATGTATATTTATCAGTGCCCTCCATAAGTACTGTTTGCTGTGGAGTCAAGACATTTTCAAATATGATTAAAAGATGAATATGAGATAAAACTACAAATTGTCACATTTTATTATTGGGTGATGAGAGAAAAGCAAGCAATTTGGATGCTAAAAGAAAAGAGGAAGTCAATTAAAAACAAAGAGCGTGGAGAAATCAAGAGTTTGGAAACCACCGGCAACATCAGCAACTAACAACGACCTGATCGGCTGAGAAAAACAATGACAGACAAATCATAAAAGTGTGAAAATGAACCGTAAAATCACCAACAACCTCCAGAAAGCTGGGTGATGCTCTGACAATCTACTGTGCGCAGGAGACTTCGACACAGAATTACAGAAGCTACAGCAAGATGCAAACCTCTGATCAGCAACAAAAATGTAATGATGATTTAATGTATGATGGCAGCAGCTGAATGAATTTAGAAGGGTACAAAACCATCTTGGCTACCAATATTCAAGAAAATGCCACCAGACTCATCAGAAAGCGCTTCATATTGCATCAGAACAATGACCCAAAACACCCTGCCAGTTCAGTCGAGGAGTTTATCAGGGCAAAGAAACATAGAGTCTTAGATTGCCCAAATCAATCTCCAAATTTAAATCCGACTGAACATGAATTTCACCGGCTGAAGAGGAGACTAAAGGCAGAAACTCCCCAAAACAAGCAACAGCTGGAATTGGTTGCATTAAAGGCTGTATATATATTTATATATATAAATAAATGGATAATGTACCTTAATAAAAGTACATGTAATGTGTCAAGGTTGCAAGTTATCACTCAGTGGGGACCAGCTAGTGGTGCACAAAATGCTGCTAATGTTAAAATGTGTCCCTGGAGTACAAAAGCAGTGTTAAGTCGCTGGGGTATATTTGTAGCAATAGCCAACAATACATTGAATGGGTCAAAATGATCCATTTTTCTTTTATGCCAAAAATAATTAGGATGTCAAGTAATAATCTTTATTATTATTGCATAAACAATGACCCAAAACACCCTGCCAGTTCAGTCGAGGAGTTTATCAGGGCAAAGAAACATAGAGTCTTAGATTGCCCAAATCAATCTCCAAATTTAAATCCGACTGAACATGAATTTCACCGGCTGAAGAGGAGACTAAAGGCAGAAACTCCCCAAAACAAGCAACAGCTGGAATTGGTTGCATTAAAGGCTGAGAAACGCATTTCAAAGGATGAGATCAAGAGTCTGGTGATGTCTGTGTTATCGCACGCACTAAATAATAGCTTTTAATCTTTTACAGTAACTGTTCCAATGCTTACGCTCACATATGAACTCTAAAAGTGCTGTCCTTTTTTATTTGGTAAAACATGTATGTGTTGAAACCGCTAATAATAAAATGTGGCATTCTGTAGTTTTGTCTCATATTCATCTTTTAATCATATTTGCAGATGTCTTGACTCCACAGCAAACAGCAATTTGGTCTTTACTTTTTTGCACCCTCAGATTCCAGATTTTCAAATAGTTGTATCTCAGCCAAATATTGTCCTATCCTAACAAACCATACATCAATGGAAGCTTATTTATTCAGCTTTCAGATGATGTATAAATCTCAATTTTTTAAAATTGACTCTTATGACTGGTTTTGTGGTACAGGGTCACATACAGTATTATGATAGATAATATTTTATTTTTAGCATATCTAATGAACATGGGATTTGTGCATTTATTGTTTTGTTTGTTTTTTAATTTAATAATTGTAGCTGAAAATAATCAGACATGAGTTGACTCGTGTGTGTGTGTGTGTGTGTCAGGTTTCACAGTCTGATCTGGGTGGCGTTTGATATGGAGGTGAAGGGCTCGTCCGGGCGACTCATCGGCGGCAGTGAGAGCGGAACCGTGACCGTCTTCAGCCCCGACGCTATTCTCAGCGCGGGAGAGGACGCCGTGATCGGACAGTCCAACAAACACACAGGCCCTGTGCTCGCGCTCGACTACAACCGCTTCCAGGTACAGCTCAGACTCTCGCTTAACATCCGATCACATCCGATGACGCTTTCACAAACACACGTGTGTTTCCTCCGCATCAGAGTAACCTCATCGCCTCCGGAGCCAGCGATTCAGAAATATACATCTGGGACTTGAACAACTTCAGTAATCCCATGACGCCGGGCACAAAGTCACAGGTAGGAACCTTTCTTCGGTGCTGTATTGTTTGGTCAGTGTTCACAGCATCGTAAAGTGACTGCGTTTGTCTCTGTCTCTTCAGCTCTGTGAGGTAAGAGGAAGGTCGTTGGTTTTTGTGAGGGTTTGTGGTGGTTTTGCTGTGGTTTGGGTTTTGATTGACCTCTTCTCTAACCATTCATCTCACTAAACAATGGGTTACTACCTAAAAACACAGTTCATCTGAGTGTGTTTGGTTGTTTTGAACAGTAATGAATTGCAGTAACTGCATTAAATCTTCACCTGGTGGTTTGTAGGAAAGTCACTGGTTTTAGCTGCATGCTTGAGCATGTCACTAAAAATGTATATATTTTAATATTAGAATGGGTGTCTAACTGGTTATATATAGATATGAGGTCATTAATGATTAAAACGTGTATTTAAATATTATAATGGGTGTATAAATGGATATAGATAGATATGAGGTCACTAATATTATAATGGATAGCTAAATTGGTATAGATATATATGGGGGTCACTAAATATTTGAAAAAATATATATATATATATATTAATGGATGGCTAAAATGGTATATAGATATATGAGGTCATTAAATATTAAAATATGTATATTTTAATATTATAATTAATGGGTATAATGAAAAAAGTCAACACACGTAGGCTCCAAAAATACAAAAATTTAGTAACAGACGATCACACAGGTGATGTTTGGAGTTTTCATTATCAATATTTTTTGTGGAGCACCCTGTTTGAAAGTTTTTCCAGTGATGTGCGTGCTTTTGTTTTTATTAAATTTTTAAATTTTTATTTTTTTTACTGAACTGGTTGAATGGACATATGTATGGACATCGATGAGGTCACTAAATATTAAAATTGAAATATTTTAATATAATGATTGGCTAAATGGGCTAAATATATCTATATATAAGGTTACTAAATATTAAATTTAATAAATTATAATGATTGGCTAAATGGGTATATATTTATATATGAGGTCAGTAAATATTAAAATATATGTATTTTTTTTGTGATTGATTTTTAATTTTTATTTGAAATAATAACATTACAGAGCTTGAATAACAGTGTAAATACCAAGGAAAGAAAAAAAAAAAAAAAGTACAGTGAATAATACTTTAGGGTAACTTAAAAGGAACATACAAATAAACCACGGCAGCAAATTACCACACAGAATAATGCATCTTCAATTTAAAATATATTTTATTATAATGTTTGGGTTTTGATTAACCTCTTTAAAATCTCTTTGTAAAGTTCAGCTGAATAAACAATGGGTTGCTACCTAAAACCAGTTCTGGGACAGTGTTTTTTGGGATGTTTTTGTGAGTGTTTTGTGTGAAGTCTCAGGCGTTGTGCTGGTTCTGTCGTGTGTTAGCCGGCAGAGGACGTGAGCGTGGTGGCGTGGAACAGTCAGGTGCAGCACATACTTGCGTCTGCAAACCCCAGCGGGAAAGCCATCGTCTGGGATCTGAGGAAGAACGAGCCCATCATCAAAATCAGTGACCACAGCAACAGGGTGAGAGCATGCACACTAGGGCTGGGTTTTGACACAAATTTCAATATTCGATTCTCATTCACAAGCTTGCGATTCGATTACCGATTCGATTCTCATTCACAAACTTGCGATTCGATTGCAGATTCGATTCGATTCTCATTCACAAGCTTGCGATTCGATTAGATTCTCATTCACAAACTTGCGATTCGATTGCAGATTCGATTCGATTCTTATTCACAAGCTTTCGATTACTGATTCGATTCAATTCTCATTCACAAGCTTTCGATTCGATTACTGATTCGATTAAATTCTCATTCACAAGCTTTCGATTCGATTACTGATTCGATTCAATTCTCATTCACAAGCTTGCGATTCGATTACTGATTCGATTCTCATTCACAAGCATTCGATTCGATTGCTGATTCAATTCGATTCTCATTCACAGGCTTGCGATTCGATTACCGATTCGATTCAGTTCTCATTCACAAGCTTGCGATTCGATTGCCGATTCGATTCTCGTTCACAAGCATTCGATTCGATTACGATTCAATTCAATTTTCATTCACAAGCATTCGATTCGATTCGATTACAGATTCGATTCTCATTCACAAGCTTGCGATTCGATTCGATTACCAATCCGATTCAATTCTCATTCACAAGCATTCGATTCGATTACCGATTCGATTCTTATTCACAAGCTTGCGATTCAATTACCGATTCGATTCGATTCAATATTGATTATTTTGGCTATATATCAGGTACAGTACATGCCAAATTTTCTCAAGGAAAAAAATCTCTCAACTAAAATATACATGAGAGTCAGCTGGTACAACATTACTATGATATTAAAGGTTAAAACTGACTGATTTGTTAATTACGCTTAATGAAGTTTTAAAATAATAAAGTAACAATTACATAATAATATTTCTACTTCAATTCGTTTTTTTTTTATAGATGCACCGGGGACCTGATTATAGCACTTACAACCTGGAAAAGTCAGATTTTGATGATATGTCACCTTTAAAGATTGATTTTCACAGAACACAGTATGAACAAACAAAATAAAAACAGATTAGTTTAAAACATAATTTCATTACAGTTTAATTTTTTAAATACTTACAAATTAAATAGTTCTGTTTAAAGGTATGTTGTTTTAAAAAATAATGCATTTTATTATTTGTTGTTAAATATTATATGTAATGTAGTATTATTATTGTTATTATGATTATTAGGGTTAAATGTCTCATAGATTTTTGTGTGGTTAATATTTTGAATCAGTTTTTTTAAAGATTCATTTTCACAGATGCTGTGAATAAAAAAAATTACCTTTCAACAGATCATAGTTCCAATATTATTAAATTAAAGAGATGTTAATTTATACCAAAAATAATAATGCATTTTATTATTAATAATCATATATAATATATAAAAACATCTAAAAAATGTTATTGTTATTGTTATTATTATTATTTTATAGACTAAATAACATCATAAAATATAATAATATTGCATTATTTTAGTACAATTTAACATAGCTATTTATTTAATATATATGTATTATAAAATCTGCATTTTATTATTACTATTATTATTATTATCATTATTAAAATATAGACTAAATAACTAAATAATAATAAATAAATAATATATGATAAATTTAGTAATTGTATTATAAAATCTGCATTTTATTATTATTATTATTATTAAAATATAGAATAAATAACTACATAATAAAGGAATGATGATCACATGATCTCTCTCTCTGTTCTTAGATCTCGGCTTCGTTTGACACCAGCGACCCGTTTGGAACCGGTCAGACTCTTCCTCCTCTGCAGGTTCCTCAGCCCTCAGTCGAAACCACCATCATCCCTCCGCTAAAAAAGCCACCCAAGTGGGTACGGAGGCCCGTAGGAGCATCTTTCGCTGTGAGTATTACAGAGACATTGAGAAATCTGGTAAGATGTGTCTATGACGAAAAATGTTCGTCAGCAAAGTTTTTTCCCCTGACTAAGACGAGACGATAATAAGGTCATTAAACGATAACTGAGACTATATCAGCATGCAATATTGTTGACGAAAATGTTGTTAAAAGAACAAAAACTTCACCAAACCCTTTTAATTTTTGTTGAGCCAAAACATTTCAGACTGCTGTACAAGACTCTATTATGCGAGCGTTTCACGTGCCAGATATCAAGAGCTCAAATCCCTCAATCAAAGCTTTTCTCTCTGCTTTTTGCTTTATACAATCTGGCAACCATTCATACGCGCTCTCTCTCATGATCTGAAAACACCGACATAAAGTACTGTACAAGTAAGCTGGAGTTCAGCGATCTCCGTTTAAATGAAAGCATCATTCAGCAGTCTGTGTTCTGTCAGGGATCTCCACTGTATTGTTTGCTGATTGTAGCGTTACTTACGCAACCTCTGTTGGACAATAAGTTTTTTTTGCCATTGTTTTAAAATAGAAACATTAGGCTAATGCAATTTGGAATTATTGTAAAATAAATTTCCCAAGTGAACACAATCATTGCAATTAAAATTGAGCAAAATAATCATTTTTAACATTGTACAGAAAGACGAAAATGTGTAAGTTTACACTGACTAAAATGCTCAGACATTTAGTCGACCAAAACTAAAACGGGACAAGTTGACTAAATGTGACCCTGGAGCACAAAACCAGTCTTAAGGGTCAATTTTGTGAAATTGAGATTTATGCATCATCTGAAAGCTGAATAAATAAGCTTCCATTGATGTATGGTTTGTTAGGATAGGACAATATTTGGCTGAGATACAACTATTTGAAAATCTGGAATCTGAGGGTGCAAAAAAATCTAAATATTGAGAAAATCATCTTTAAAGTTGTCCAA
This sequence comes from Sinocyclocheilus rhinocerous, assembly GCF_001515625.1. NCBI lineage: Eukaryota > Metazoa > Chordata > Actinopteri > Cypriniformes > Cyprinidae > Sinocyclocheilus > Sinocyclocheilus rhinocerous. Next base: position 43,275 of record NW_015666558.1, read on the forward strand.
ATGAAGTTCTTAGCAATGCATATTACTAATCAAAAATTACTTTTTACAGTAGGAGATTTACAAAATATCTTCATGGAACATGATGTTTACTTAATATCCTAATGATTTTGGGCATAAAAGAAAAATCTATAATTTTGACCCAGACAATGTATTGTTGGCTATTGCTACAAATATACCCCAGCGACTTAAGACTGCTTTTGTGCTGCATTTGGCATAAAAGAAAAATTGATAATTCTGACCCATACAATGTATTGTTGGCTATTGCTACAAATATACCCCAGCGACTTAACACTGCTTTTGTGCTCCAGGGTCACAAATATGATAAAAACTAAAAGTTACATTTGACACCAGACTAACACTAAGACTAAATAAAATAAAAAAATAGCTGACAAAATGAACACTGTTGAGCTTCCTGTGAGTCTGTGCTTGCTTCTGTCTCCTCTAGTTCGGAGGGAAGCTGGTGACGTTTGAGAGCCCTAATGTGGCTCCGCAGCAGCAGCAGCCAATCCGGCGACAGGTGCATGTGAGTCAGGTGACCACAGAGACGGAGTTCCTCCAGCGCTCGGACGAGCTGCAGGCCGCTCTGCAGTCAGGATCCTTCAGCAGCTACTGCCACGGCAAGATCAGCAGCGCCCCGTCGGACGCCGAGCAGGACATATGGAGGTTCCTCATGGTACAAACATTTACACACAACTACAACTCCACATGTGACCTGGACCCTGCAGCACAAAAGCAGTGTTAAGTCGCTGGGGTATATTTGTAGCAATAGCCAACAATACATTGTATGGCTCAAAATTATCAATTTTTCTTTTATGCCAAAAATCATTAGGATATTAAGTAAAGATCATGTTCCATGAAGATATTTTGTACATTTCCTACCGTAAATATATCAAAACTTAATTTATGAGTAGTAATATGCATTGCTAAGAACTTCATTTGAACAACTTTAAAGATGATTTTCTCAATATTTAGATTTTTTTTGCACCCTCAGATTCCAGATATTCAAATAGTTGTATCTCGGCCAAATATTGTCCTATATCCTAACAAACCATACATTAATGGATAGCTTATTTATTCAGCTTTCAGATAATGTATAAATCTCAATTTTGAA
>NW_015666558.1:46148-54489 GCF_001515625.1 Sinocyclocheilus rhinocerous
CTTTAAAGTTGTTCAAATGAAGTTCTTAGTAATGCATATTACTAATCAAAAATTACGTTTTGATATATTTACGGTAGGAAATGTACAAAATATCTTCATGGAACATGATGTTTACTTAATATCCTAATGATTTTGGCATAAAAGAAAAATTGATAATTCTGACCCATACAATGTATTGTTGGCTATTGCTACAAATATACCCCAGCGACTTAACACTGCTTTTGTGCTCCAGGGTCACAAATATGATAAAAAAATAAAAGTTACATTTGACACCAGACTAACACTAATACTAAATAAAAAAAAAAAAATAAGTAGCTGACAAAATTAATGTGTTGAGCTTCCTGTGAGTCTGTGCTTGCTTCTGTCTCCTCTAGTTCGGAGGGAAGCTGGTGACGTTTGAGAGCCCTAATGTGGCTCCGCAGCAGCAGCAGCCAATCCGGCGACAGGTGCATGTGAGTCAGGTGACCACAGAGACGGAGTTCCTCCAGCGCTCGGACGAGCTGCAGGCCGCTCTGCAGTCAGGATCCTTCAGCAGCTACTGCCACGGCAAGATCAGCAGCGCCCCGTTGGACGCCGAGCAGGACATATGGAGGTTCCTCATGGTACAAACATTTACACACAACTACAACTCCACATGTGACCTGGACCCTGCAGCACAAAAGCAGTGTTAAGTCGCTGGGGTATATTTGTAGCAATAGCCAACAATACATTGTATGGCTAGAATGATGTCTTTAAAAAAATTGAGTTCATGTGTTCCCTGGGAATCGAACCCATGACTTTGCTGTTGCAAGCACCGGAATAGAGAATATAGATCATCTTTAAGCTGTCATATTCATGCTAAAATCCACAGAGAACTGATGCATGAATCAGTTTGAGGTGAAATGCATGACTGTTCTGTGGTGTTTTTAACAGGTGAACTTTGAAGATGAAGCGCGTGTGAAGTTTCTGCGGCTGCTGGGCTTCAGTAAAGACGAGCTGCAGAGGAAGGTATCGCATCAAACTACAGCACTGTCAACATTCGGATTCATTCACTAGTCATTATATTAGATGAGAGCGGGGTAAACTGTGCCACCTATGGGCAGAAGTTGTCCTATAAAATAAGACATTTGTTCTAAATGCAAGACAAAATATGCCATTTTCTAGATTTACCCACTGACACCTCTTACCCCACCTCATTACTTTTCAGATGTTTTGCCATGAAAATCATGAATAATGCATGTTTTTCAGTGACCAGGAGATATTACGCTCCCATACTGACAAAAAATGGCCATAACAGTTGTTCATATGACTTATGCACTATATTCCAAGTTTTACGACTAATAATAACAGAAATAATTTAAAATTAGACAACTAATAATAACGATAATAAGATAAGAACACTACTACTACTAATAATAACAACAAAAACAACAGTAATAATAATAAAAATAACAATAATGCTTATAATATTAACTAATAATATTTATTAATTCTTTTTTAGTCATTATTCTTATTAAAATATTGTGTTAGGGTTAGTGTTAGAGTTATTAAATAATAATTAATTATTTTAATGTTTAGTCTTATTAAAAATTTTGATATTAAAATGTGATTAAAAAACTCATTTGTAGAGCTGTACATTTTGGCTAATATGTTGTTGTTTTTAATAATAATAATAATTGCAATAATTATTATTGCTAAATAAAATATAAAAAAATAGTAAATAAAAAATACTTTCACTGTAAAATAAAAAAAATCAAGTTTTTAAGAAAAATTATATAATAATAATTACATTTTACATTACAATACTAATTATCTAAGCTTTTATTTATTTGATGAAAACTGCAGGAAGCCCTTAAAGCTTCTCTGTTGTTAATAACTGCTTAAGAATTGTTTTATTTCGGATTCAAGAGAGCATTTGATTAGACCGAAAATCAGACAGAATGATGTCTTTAAAAAAATTGAGTTCATGTGTTCCCTGGGAATCGAACCCATGACTTTGCTGTTGCAAGCACCGGAATAGAGAATATAGATCATCTTTAAGCTGTCATATTCATGCTAAAATCCACAGAGAACTGATGCATGAATCAGTTTGAGGTGAAATGCATGACTGTTCTGTGGTGTTTTTAACAGGTGAACTTTGAAGATGAAGCGCGTGTGAAGTTTCTGCGGCTGCTGGGCTTCAGTAAAGACGAGCTGCAGAGGAAGGTATCGCATCAAACTACAGCACTGTCAACATTCGGATTCATTCACTAGTCATTATATTAGATGAGAGCGGGGTAAACTGTGCCACCTATGGGCAGAAGTTGTCCTATAAAATAAGACATTTGTTCTAAATGCAAGACAAAATATGCCATTTTCTAGATTTACCCACTGACACCTCTTACCCCACCTCATTACTTTTCAGATGTTTTGCCATGAAAATCATGAAAATCATGTGTTTTTCAGTGACCAGGAGATATTACGCTCCCATACTGACAAAAAATGGCCATAACAGTCATAACAGTTGTTTATGCACTATATTCCAAGTTTTACGACTAATAATAACAGAAATAATTTAAAATTAGACAACTAATAATAACGATAATAAGATAAGAACACTACTACTACTAATAATAACAACAAAAACAACAGTAATAATAATAAAAATAACAATAATGCTTATAATATTAACTAATAATATTTATTAATTCTTTTTTAGTCATTATTCTTATTAAAATATTGTGTTAGGGTTAGTGTTAGAGTTATTAAATAATAATTAATTATTTTAATGTTTAGTCTTATTATTTTTATTATTATTTTAAAGGGGTCATATGATGCAATTTCATTTTTTCCTTTCTCTTTGGAGTGTTACAAGCTCTTGGTGCATAAAGAAGATCTGTAAAGTTGCAAAGACTAAAGTCTCAAATCCAAAGAGATATTCTTTATAAAAGTTAAGAGTCAGCCACACCTACCTAAAACGGCTCGTTCGAACACGCCCCCACATATCTACCTCACTATGTGGGAAGATTTGCATAACACCGCCCAAATGTTCACGCAAAGAAAGAAGACGTAACTTTTATTCTCGCTGTAGTATTGTTGACGCTGCAGCCATGTCGTGAAGACGCTGTGTGCTTCGTTGTGAAAGCGAAGCTACTTTGGTCTTCCAAAAGAGGACGATATCCGATTCGTCATGCCTCTCGTTCCCTATTCAGAGAGCGTGGGTTACTTGAGTAACCCAAGACGTTTTCATTTTAATTTTAGTTAAAGTTTTCGTAATTGTGTACTGCCATGGTGACCTTCTGTAGACATATCAGAATATCTGGTCAACGTGGCTTGAAATTTGTAATCAGATTTTAAATTCGAAGGGTTAATTATGACAATGTTTCATATTAGTTTCATTAATATACTAATATAAATGTATTCATATTTTGAATTAGTTTTTATTTTAATAATTTCAGTTTTCATTTTAATTTTAAAGTTTTAGTAATTTTGTACCACCATGGTGACCTTCTGTAGACTAGATACCTTAGAATATCTGGTCAACATGGCTTGAAATATGTATTGAGATTGCAAATATGAAGAGTTTATGATGATAGTATGTTATAAGATCTCTTGTAAGTACATTTTATTTAAAAATGTTCTGTTTTAGGGCTGAGACAATAAATCGATGCATCGCGATTCTTGGATTGATTCTGAGATTTTCTGAATACATCGTGATTCTCTCTGGAATCGATTCTGAGCTTAGTTTTAACAGCAGATGGCGCTCTAGGTTAGTTTTTAACCGCACACTCAAATGCTCACGAATAAGAGCGTGTGTGCGTTCGGCTGAGTAATGTAAGTGGTTAAATGTACTTGCACATAGGCTTTTATGCTTTATGATGCAAGATTAATGTAAACACAGCCCACTGTGAACATCCTTGTGATTCGCTTCAAACTTTTCGCACTTTATGAATGATTATTTTTGGTTCAAATGGTGCGTGTGTAAGGAACTGGAAGCAAGCAGAATACGGCTAAAAGCACACAGTGCCATCTGCTGTTAAAAACTAAGCTCAGAATCGATTCAAGAGAGAATCACGATGCCTTCGGAAAATCTCAGAATCGATGCAGAATCATTTCTCGATTCGCGATGCATCGATTTATTGTCCCAGCCCTATTATTTACTTTCTTCTGCGAAACACAAACTGAGATGCCACAAAACCCGGCTTCATTCAACCTGATGAAAAGCATAGTTAACACAGTGTCTTAAATCACTGTAGTGCACTACATTCCAATACTGTTTCAGGAGGTCTTAAAAAGTCTTAATTCACTCTATGAAGGCCTAGAAAGAATCTTAAATCAGAGCCAGAAGTCTAAAATTCATAAAGGCATGGCAAATAAATGTTGCACGCACTTCAAAACATGAATATCTCGTATCTATCTTTTTGTCTTTTTAATATAAGTCTCCTTAAATCAGGATGGATTTGCTTGAGATGCAAAATGTTTTGAAAAAAAGATATGATGTCTGAAAAAATTGAGCAAAATTATCTATTTCAGATACAGATTTAGCACCTTTTATAATGTTGGGTAGGGCTGCACGATTTGAAATCTATTTGTGATTTTTCTGATAAAAAAATTATGATAAAATTATAAAATGTGATTAAAAAAACTCATTTGTAGAGCTGTATATTTTGGCCAATATGTTGTTGTTTTTAATAATAATAATAATTGCAATAATTATTATTGCTAAATAAAATATAAAAAAATAGTAAATAAAAAATACTTTCACTGTAAAATAAAAAAAATCAAGTTTTTAAGAAAAATTATATAATAATAATTACATTTTACATTACAATACTAATTATCTAAGCTTTTATTTATTTGATGAAAACTGCAGGAAGCCCTTAAAGCTTCTCTGTTGTTAATAACTGCTTAAGAATTGTTTTATTTCGGATTCAAGAGAGCATTTGATTAGACCGAAAATCAGACTTTAAAAAAAATTGAGTTCATGCGTTCCCTGGGAATCGAACCCATGACTTTGCTGTTGCAAGCACCGGAATAGAGAATATAGATCATCTTTAAGCTGTCATATTCATGCTAAAATCCACAGAGAACTGATGCATGAATCAGTTTAAGGTGAAATGCATGACTGTTCTGTGGTGTTTTTAACAGGTGAACTTTGAAGATGAAGCGCGTGTGAAGTTTCTGCGGCTGCTGGGCTTCAGTAAAGACGAGCTGCAGAGGAAGGTATCGCATCAAACTACAGCACTGTCAACATTCGGATTCATTCACTAGTCATTATATTAGATGAGAGCGGGGTAAACTGTGCCACCTATGGGCAGAAGTTGTCCTATAAAATAAGACATTTGTTCTAAATGCAAGACAAAATATGCCATTTTCTAGATTTACCCACTGACACCTCTTACCCCACCTCATATTATTATTATTAAATTCTATTATGTATTATTATGAAATATTAAATTACTAATAAAAATTATTAGTATTATTTTAATTTTTTATTAGTCTTAGTTATTATCAGTAATTATTATTATTTTTATTATTAGTCACAATATTCTTTAAATTATCATTATTATAATTAGTCTTCGTCTATTTTTTTTCCTGATGATGCTGATTATGTGAGAGAATAGGGCTGTGTATCGGCAAAAATCTGGCGATACGATACGAATGACGATACAGGGGTTGCGATACGATATGTTGCGATATATTGCGATACTGTAAGCAAGACGATACATTGGGATATTTCTTAAAACATTAAAAACATTTTGCCACTGTTTAAGTTCGGAGGTAAGAAGAGTGCTATCTAGCGATCGGGATATAAACTCAAAACGAAACAATGGCCATGAATCTTTATTGCATTTTTGTGAATCGATACAGTATCGCCAAACAAAATATCACGATACTCATGTGTATCGATATTTTCTTACACCCCTATGAGAGAAACAGACCCATAATTTTTGAGTGAAGCTCTAATTCTAGCCTCTATTTCTGCAGATCTCAGCGTGTTTGGGGAGGAAGCTTCATCCGAACGGTTTAGACGTGAATGATCTGGCTGAGAAGATGCAGACGCTTTCTGATCAGGTGTGTGTCAGCTGCGCTTTAAATCAATGCATGAATGCTAGAAATCTCATGTTGTACTGTATCTGATGTTGAATCGTCCAATCAGAGAGCAGATGAGTCAGACGGTTTGTCCGGCCGTGAGTCTCCGTCTGATTTCTTCAGTCAGCTACCAAAGAAAGAGAAAGACCGAGCGCCCTTCCAGATCCCCGTGTCCTCAGGTGAGCGTCTCTGAATGACACGCATGTTATGATATTGATGTTTAGATATGAATGTGGTGCTGTGTTGAGCAGATACGGACGGTCTGATCAGTCAGGCTCTGTTGGTGGGGAACTTCGAGGCTGCGGTGGATCTGTGCTTGAACGACGGCCGTTTCGCCGAAGCCATCCTCCTGTCAATCAGCGGAGGGGAGGAGCTACTGAAGAAGACCCAGCAACGCTACCTCCACCAACAGACCAACAGCGTCTCCATGGTAACCACTTATGATCATTAGCATCTGTGCATGATGTCATTTTCGTTTCAGATTCATTCGCGCAAACTTTATCAGTATTCACTTCCATCTCCACTGCAAGTGTTATTTAATTGTTTTCTATTTATTTATTATTATTATTATTATTATTAGTTGTAGTAGTAGTTGTTGTCTTATTAAAATATTTTTAATATTAATAATAAAAATATGACTTTTTATAACAATAATAATTTTAAAAGTATTATTTGTTCTTATTAGTCTAGTTAGTCTTATGTTATTATTATTATTATTATTGAATATAATATTAAAATGACTAATAATAATAACAATTAGAATACTACTACTACTTCAAAAATTATATTTATATACTTGTTATATTATAATATATATTATAAAACATTTGTTATATTATGAAGTTATTGTTGTTAGCTTCATCTGCTCGGGGAACATCGAGCGTCTGGTGGAGTGCTGGACGTCACAGAGAGACTGTTCTTCTCCGCTGGCGCTGGAGGTCACACACACGCACTCTTTCACGCTTATATTGAGTGAATGCTGTCGTGCACTGACGTCTGTGTTCACGTGCGTCTGCAGGATCTGGTGGAGAAGGTGATGATCCTGCGGAAGTCGATCGAGCGTCTGCGTAGCGGCGAGGTTTGTGTTCAGAGCTCAGCGCTGACCGAGAAGCTCATCCAGTACTCCAGCATCCTGGCATCACAGGGCAGCTTGAGTTCAGCGCTCCGCTACCTGCCTGACAGCCCAGACCAGGTGCACAATTTTTTTGCACCCTCAGATTCCAGATTTTCAAATAGTTGTATCTCAGCCAAATAGTGTCCTATCCTAACAAACCATACATCAATGGAAAGCTTATTTATTCAGCTTTCGGATGATGTATAAATCTTTATGACTGGTTTTGTGGTCCAGGGTCACATATTAACAATGCAGATTTACATGTGAGCTTCTTATAACGTGCATTTGGGAAAGCAACATGCGTCATCCATCCTTAGAAACATGTAATGGGAAGAAGCACTTATAAAGCAACTGTTGTCCACAATAGAATTTGGTTTGTTTTTTTCACCAAAATAAATTAGTATTGTTATTTTTTTATTCTTGAGTAAAATTATTATTATTATTATTAATTTAAATTTTATTTTATTTTTATTGTAATTAAATGCTTAGTTTTTATTTTACGGTACAATAGAATTATTGCTATTTTATTTTTTATTATTTAATAAAATGAAGATTAATTAATTTTTAAATACTAATTTTTATTTTACGGTGCAATATTATTATTGCAATAGTAATAAATTTCTTTATTGATTTGTTATCATTTAATTAAACCTAATTAAGCTATAATTTAATTATTATAACTCTATAATACAGTATAGTAGAATTAAGACGCAGCTCACACACACACACACACTCCTGCAGCACACACACTGGTGAGACGCACGTGTGTGAGTGAGAGTGAGAGTGAGAGTGAGTGTGAGTGTGAGTGTGTTTTATTTTTATTGTAATTAAATGCTTAGTTTTTATTTTACGGTACAATAGAATTATTGCTATTTTATTTTTTATTATTTAATAAAATGAAGATTAATTAATTTTTAAATACTAATTTTTATTTTACGGTGCAATATTATTATTGCAATAGTAATAAATTTCTTTATTGATTTGTTATCATTTAATTAAACCTAATTAAGCTATAATTTAATTATTATAACTCTATAATACAGTATAGTAGAATTATTGCTATTTAAATTTTTATGATTTAATAAAATAAAAATATTTAAATAATTAAATAATGATGATTATTATTATTATTATTACAATGCAATATTGCTATAATAATTTATTTGTTTAAGTTAA
>NW_015666558.1:55033-59405 GCF_001515625.1 Sinocyclocheilus rhinocerous
GTTTAAGTTAATTTAATAAAATAAAATAATATAATTTTTACAGTGTAATATTATTATTGCTATAGTAATATGTTTATTGATTAAGATTTTATAATTTATAATCTAATAAGATTAAATGTGTAAATAATTTATAATAATAATATAATTTTTAAATATTTACATGACAGTAGTATTATTGCTGTTTTAAAATGTATAATTTAATAAAATAACAATAGTGTGAGAGTGTGTTTAATGACTCCAGTGTCGTCTGTCATCCATCCAAGTCTTCATCCCTGTCTGTCTGTGATGATGATCAGCAGAGATTATTTGCTTTCTGATGGCCTTGATGAAATTGTGCGTCTGCTGCTGGATGTTGTGTAAGTCGAGGCTGCTGTTTGCACAGGGGCGTCTCGTCTGATTTACAGTGCGTTCTCATGCCACATCTGCATGTTTCCTAAAGTGTGTGTTGTCTTTAGGGAGTTTGTGTTGAAACAGAATAAGGTTATAGTTTGATTGCGAATGCTTAACCAGTGACATTATTCTAAAGAGAAATATGTTTGTCTTTGTAATTTCTTAACCAGTGTAATTTTAGTTTAGTTTATATACTATTATTGTATATATTAAAATTTTGGATTAGCTTTTATTTTTATATTTTCAGTTTTCATTTTAACTTTATTTTAAGTTTTAGTAATTTGACGTGCTTTTGTTATTTATGTGAGTAATATAAAAGATAAATAGAAATAATTGTAAAAAAATTTTTTTAAATTAAAATATTAAATAATGATTAAAGAAAAATTATAAAATAATTTAAAATAATTTAAAAAATTCTATTTAGCTTAATTTTTTAATATAGTTTAGTTCGTAAAATACTTTGAAATTCTTAAAAAAAAATAGTATTTAGCTTTATATTAAATATTTGTATTAATGTTTATTTCTGTTTAATTTTAGTAATTTTAGTACATCTTAAACTTATTTTTCCAGTTACTGAAATTATTTTCAGAGTTACTAATTTTTCAGTACTAAAATTAAACTTAAAAATTAAATAAAAAATTAATATTAAATATAAAAAAAAAAAATCCATTTAATTTTTAATTTTAATTTTTTTTTTTGTTTAATATGAGTAATTTTAGTACTTCGTCTTAAAAACATATTTCAGTTAGTTCCCATTTCATCTAAATTAAAAAAAATTTAATAATAGCTTTTCATCTGATATTTATGTTTTATTTTATTTCAGCTTTATTTTTAGTAGTTTTAGTTAACAGCACTGCAATAACTGGTAATAGCTCTGCCTTGAACGGCTTTTCTTGTTCATATCATATATTGGGTGAGGTTAACCAGTAATATTAACCAGTTATTTAGGTGTTGCGTGTGTTGTAATGTGTGTTCAGGGGCCCTACGGATCCGCAGCTCCTCCTCAGATGCAGCAGATGATGCCCCGTCTCTTCACTCCTCAGCCGCGGCCCGATCCTGCTGCTCCTGCTGGAGCTCCACCGTCGAGCCTCAGACCCTGTGTCTACCCACAACACCCTGCCACAGCTCCGGGTACCTGTCAATCAAATACCATTCATAATATACACCAGTCATTCAAACACTGATGTGCACACTACTGTACTGAGGCTCCTCTGCTCACCAAAGCTGCGTTTATTTGATCCAAAATACGGTACAAAATTGTGAAATATTTTTACAATTTAAAACAGCTGTTTTTCATGTGAATGGCTGTTAAAATGTAATTTATTGCTGTGATCAAAGCTGATTTTTTTTTTTTTGAGTCGCACATCCAATCAAAGTATTCAAGAGTTACATAAAAATAAAAAAATGTAAAGGTTAAAGAACAAAGCTAGAATATAGGAATAAAATAATTTACAATATAATACAAAATTAAAATTGTGCAAATAAATAGCAGTGTAAATAAATATACAATACAGTGCAGATGTAGCTGTTATATTTTCATTATTTCATATTTTCAAGATTAAATTGTAAACATTTTATTAATTAATTTTATTAGACACCATTTTAATGATACATTTGTATTAAATCATAAAATGCAGAATCTAGAAAAAATAAAACGGAAAACACAGAATTTATGGAAATTAAAAAGTAAATGTTATGTTTACATTCGTTCTCAAAATGTAACAAAACATGTAGAAGCATTTCCTTCCCCGTTAAAGAATATCATGATAAATATTGATATCATATGATAGTCCAACCAAAATTTATTCAGACACCTTCAACATTTCTCACATTATCAGTTTATTTGCTATAGTTTAGAAAATGGTAATAAAATATGACAAGAACTTGTTTGAGAACAAATTAATCTTGATAATGTCAGATAAATTAGAGAAAAAACTGAATATGATAAATATTGATATCATATGATAGTCCAACCAAAAATTATTCAGACACCTTCAACATTTCTCACATTATCAGTTTATTTGCTATAGTTTAGAAAATGGTAATAAAATATGACAAGAACTTGTTTGAGAACAAATTAATCTTGATAATGTCAGATAAATTAGAGAAAAAACACACAAGCAAAACATGCTCAGGTCAAAGTGTCTGAATAATTTTTGGTCCCAAATTTTACTGGTAGTCCACTGTATGAAGAATTTTTGGGTATAATATGTCACAGTTTATTTTATTTTGCTATCCTCACTTACATAAATGAACTATAGTGTCCTGCACCCACTAGTAAAAAAATATCAGAAATTATATCTGCTGTCTGAATAATTTTTGGTTTGACTGTATGTAAAAAAAAAAAAAAGATTGTGCTTGTAATATTTTTGGCCATATCACCCAGCCCTACCCCATCTTTTGAACAGTAGTGTATTATCAGCAAGCAAATGTATTTGATAAAGCTGTCTGCCTGTGATGTTTGGTTCCTGCAGGTTTTGCTCCGTCTCAGCCGTTTGCTCAGTCTGGTTCTTTTGGAGCTCCGGTGGGTTTCATGTCCGGCCCCTCGATGTCCGGCCCCTCGATGTCGGGGCCCTCAGTGCCGCCCTCCTCGCCCCCGGGCCCCATGATGCCCGCTCCGCCCGGCCCAGGGTTCCTCTCACCCACGTCTCTGCCCTGGTTTCCAGCGGCTCCTCCCGGCGGGGCCTATCTTCCTCTCGGAGCCGGGTATCCTCAGGGCGGCCCCGGAGCCCCAGGGGCCAAGATCTTCAGCGGCGCCGGTGTCCCGCCTCCACCGACAGGTACCTGCAGACGTCTGGAGGAACCGCTGAACACAGCCGTGTCTCATATGTGTATTTATATTCATCCTGCTGTTTGATTTCCAGGATATTTCCCATGGCTGATGTGCCACACAGAAGAGGAAGGTGACAGGGAGAGAGTGTGTGTGTGTGTGTGTTTGAGTGTGTGTGTGAAAGTGTGTGTGTGTTTGAGTGTGTGTGTGTGAGAGTGTGAGAGAGTGTGTGCATGTGTGAAAGAGTGTGTGCGCGTGTGAGAGTGCGAGTGTGAGAGTGCGTGTGTGTGCGTGCGTGCGTGAGAGTGTGCGAGTGTGTGTGCGTGCGTGTGCGTGAGAGTGCGTGTGTGTGAGTGTGCGTGTGTGTGTGCGTGTGTGAGTGTGCAAGTGTGAGAGTGTGTGCGAGTGTGAGAGTGCGTGTGTGCGAGTGCGTGTGTGTGTGTGCGAGTGTGAGAGAGTGTGTGTGTGTGTGTGCAAGTGTGAGAGTGTGTGCGAGTGTGAGAGTGCGTGTGTGCGAGTGCGTGTGTGTGTGTGCGAGTGTGAGAGAGTGTGTGTGTGTGTGTGCAAGTGTGAGAGTGTGTGCGAGTGTGAGAGTGCGTGTGTGCGAGTGCGTGTGTGTGTGTGCGATACTGTTCAATGCAGAGATATCGTGTGTGTGTGTGTGTGTGTGTGTTTAAGAGGGACAGCAACAGTCCAAACTCAGCTCTTCTAATATTTAATGCTGACTGATTACGAGTCATTTGCATATTCGCACACTGATCATGTCGCACATCTCTCTGAGCTTCATTGTTAATGTTTGTGTGATCGCTCAATGCTGATTAAAACTATGCTGTGTGAGTTTTGCATTATATAAACAGACTAAGAAATGTCTACACTAATGTTTCAAAGTTTGGGGTCGGTAAGATTTGAAAAAAATTTCTTCTGGTCATCAAGGCTGCATTTATTTGCTCAAAAATACAGCAAAATAAAAATTATTGAAGATTTTTGTATAATATATAATATAATATTTATATTGTTTTGTATAAAATATTTTAAAAAATAAGTAAATATTTTAAATCATAAATATTCAAAAATATTTATAAATAAATATTTTATTAAAAAAAAAGTGAAATATTATTACAATTTCAAATAGCCTTTTTCTATGTTAATATATTGTAAGATGTAATTTATTTCTGTGATCAAAGCTGTATTTTCAGCATCATTACTCTAGTC
>NW_015666558.1:60287-63164 GCF_001515625.1 Sinocyclocheilus rhinocerous
ATTTTAAGCATTAGTCGACTAATCGCACGTTTATTAATAAACCATTTAAATCATCATAATGCGCCTTTAATTGCCTACACAGCCTTATAAGCGCTCAAGCACACGCATAAAGCTTGCCGCAGCGCACCGGCAGAAGTAATGATTATGAATGTGTCAGGGAAAAACAGTAAGAAGGCTGCATTAACATTTTAATAATATATTGATAAACAAGTGCTTTCTTTGTTTTCGACTTTAGAGATGAATTCGGCGACACTGACTCGTCGTCTCCGCAGTAGTGACGCGCCTGTTTCATACGGATTACATAATCTGAGAATATTTGGTTTCCATTTGATTTGGTTCATCTGAAAGTAGACATTTCGCTCTCTATAGATAAGTTTTCATTTGCTTTTGGAGCGTTTGGATGTCCTGCCTGATGTTCTGTATTATTACCACAGACCAGTCGTTAACAATCTGTGTGACTTCGCCAATGTGGATTTTTATTTATTTATTTATTTTTCTGCAAATAAGCGACTAATACAATTTTGGTCGACCAGGCCTCTTCTCATCGACTAACGGTTAGTAGACTTTTAGGGGGCAGTTTTAGTGTTTATACTGTTCAATGCAGAAATATCGTGTGTGTGTGTGTCTGTGTGTGTGTGTGTGTGTTTAAGAGGGACAGCAACGGTCCAAACTCAGCTCTTCTAATATTTAATGGTGACTGATTACGAGTCATTTGCATATTCGCACACTGATCATGTCGCACATCTCTCTGAGCTTCATTGTTAATGTTTGTGTGATCGCTCAATGCTGATTAAAACTATGCTGTGTGAGTTTTGCATTATATAAACAGACTAAGAAATGTCTACACTAATGTTTAGATGTAATTTATTTCTGTGATCAAAGCTGTATTTTCAGCATCATTACTCTAGTCTTCAGTGTCACATGATCTTCAGAAATCATTCTAATATTCTGATTTGCTGCTCAAGAAGCATTTCTGATTATTATCAATTTTGAACACAGTTGTGCTGCACAATATTTTTGTGGATTCACAGATAAATAGGAAGTTCAAAAGAAAAGCATTTATTTGAAATAGAAATATTTTGTATTATAAATCTTGCTGAATCTGACTGACCCCTAAACTTCTGAATGCTAGTGTAAGTCAGACAGAAAGAGAAGCTACAGAGACACTTAAATCACCCTCACAAACGTCTGTAAAGATGCAGTGACATTCAGACATTTCTAACTGTGACTTGAGTGTCCAGATATGTTTATCTGCTGCTGTATTGATGCATGCATTTATATTTAAATGCAGATATATGTTTTGGTGACTGATCCGCTGTGATTGTGTGAATATTGTCTCTTCAGTTCAGGACGGGTGGAACGACCCTCCAGCTGTACGCGCAGGACAACGCAAGAAAAAGGTATTTAGAATTTGCATAATGATGTTACTTATAATAATGCATTTAACGGGAAACAATATCCACTGACATGATGCTGGAGCTGCTTCTCAATCTGGCTTCGTTATGCATGTTTCTACCAAATAAACATTCACATTTGTGCATTTGGTAGATGCTTTAATCTAAAGCAACTCACACTCCATTTAAGATGTTCATATGAGTTCATGCATTCCCTGGGAATCGAACCCATGACTTAGGTGTTGCAAGCACCATGATCTACTGTCTAAGCTTCAATTAGAAATATGAGTGCTACTTTATTTCATCTATCTGCAATAAAATTATTTTATTTACAAATATTGCATGCATTTGCATGAAATATTATGAATTTTCATTGTTGTATTAAAATGACTGCTGGTTGTTATATCAAATTCAGTGATTGCATAAAAACCTTGAATTAAAATATGTTCTCAAAAATATAAAACAATAAATGATTCCAGTATTTTTTTTTATAAATATTGCATGCATTTGCATGTTTTTTTTTTATTATGTGTTAAAATAACTGGTGTTTCTTATTAAATTAAGGGTTTTTATACAATCAAAGGATTTCATGACTTTTAATGCTAAAATCTGTTCTCAAAAATATAAAACAATAAATGTTTTACATATATTTCATGCATTTGCATGCATGAATTTTCATTGTTATATTTTAAAATAACTGCTATTTGTTATATTCTATGATTGCAGAAAAATCCTAAATGAAATGACTTTAAAGGTTAAAATATTTTCTCAAAAAATAAAACATACAAACAGTGCACAATGTACTATTTATGAAAATGGACAGGTTCTATATTACATCATTGTTCAGCTCTCAGGTGGAAACATGGTCTGACTGTATGCTCAGTGTCTGCTCAGAGTGTCATTGGACTGAACGCTGTGTGTGTGTGTGTGCGCGTGTCTGCGCGTGTGTCTGTGCACGTGTGTGTGTGTGTGTGTGTGTGCGCGTGTGTGTTCCTTTAGTTTCAGCATCACCTGCTGAGAATTTTAATCCTCCCGTGAACCAATAATGCAGTTAATAAGGAGTTCAAAATAAAGTTCCTAAAGCAAAATCCTTGCCAGGAACATCTTAATTGCTACCTCGAAGTATAAAAGTGCTCTAACTGCATTTTTCTTCATTCACATGCATAGAGAATCAGGTGAAAAGAAACTTTTATGCAGGCTAACAGACTCTGGTTTCTTCCAGCAGGTTTCTTGTTTTATAAAAAAGTCCCTTGTTGCACATAAAATGCAAACACAATGAAACAAATTCAGCATAAAGAAAATTTAGTCTCATGGTTTTCTTTTTGGTTTCAGAGGTGTCCAATAACAGCATACAATTTGTTTAGTTAATCTGTGTCACTTGGTTGTGCTTGTTTGTTTTGCTTTTATCTCAGTTTTGTTTTCTTATTCTTTTTCTTATTCTTTTTAGGGTTTTTTGTGCATTTCTTTTAAACTTTTTATATAT
>NW_015666558.1:63296-64436 GCF_001515625.1 Sinocyclocheilus rhinocerous
GCGCGTGTGTCTGTGCGTGTGCGCGTGTAGACTTTACCATTTTCGTGTGTCTGTGTGCGCGTGTGTCTGTGTGTGTGCGCGTGTGTGTGTGCGCATGTGTCTGTGTGCGTGTGTGTGCGCGTGTATGTGTGCGTGCGTGTATGTGTGCGTGCGTGTATGTGTGTGTGTGTGTGTGTTGTTCAGCTGCCAGAGAACTACACTCCCCCTGCTCCGATCACAGCACCGGTGATGGGTTTCCCGGTGGAGACTCCTGTTCCTCAGGATCGGATCCAGGTGCCGCCCGGAGCCCCTCAGGAGCCCAGCGTGCAGGTCAGAGGTCGTCATGCCAGAGCCTGTCAGATGAGCTTGTGTTTTTCATCATATTAACAGTGTGTGTGTGTGTGTGTTGTAGTCCTTACAGCAGCTTCCTGCCGAGCACGTGGAGCAGAAGGAAATCCCCGCCGAACACATGATCCTCAAGACCACCTTCAGCAGCCTGGTGCAGCGCTGTCAGCTGGCCGCCGCAGACCCGGTAACACACACACACACACGCACGCACACACACGAGACACATTGCATACACAGCTGCCAAGAGCTTTCTCAATCTGGCAAGCTCTAATCTAATTGGCTGTCTTTATGTAACTGTCTGGAATTGTTGCACAGGTTCATAGTGTCGACAGACAGGGGGTCGTGTTTACAAAGTACAGTCTAGTGCAATAGAATTTGCCAAAGTTCAATATTCAATTAAACAAATATTAATACCCATTTATTACCATTATTTATGCATGTTGAATCAATATATTTCTTGTAATGTCTATTCAGTGCTTTTCTCATTTAAAACAATAATGACTTTAAAGGATCTTTACATTTACATTACATTACATTTAGTCTTTTAGCAGACACTTTTATCCAAAGCGACTTACAAATGGAAGCAATCAGAATCAACAAAAGAGCAATGATATACAAGTGTTATAACAAGTCTCAGTTAGCTTAATGCAGTACACGTAGCAAGGTTAGAAGCTAGTGTTAGTTTGTTTGTTTTTAAAGAAAAATAAGCAGTTAGTAAGTGAATAAAGTGCAAGTCTAAAAGGGGCAAGTTTTTCTTTTTTTAAAGAATAGAATTAGAATAGAGAGTGCTAGAGTTAGAGGGTCAAATAAAGA
>NW_015666558.1:64446-74210 GCF_001515625.1 Sinocyclocheilus rhinocerous
CATTTTCCAATAGTGTTGACAGGAGAATCTGGTGGTTCACCGAGTCAAAAGCAGCAGACAGATCTAGCAAAATAAGTATAGAAGATTTGGAAGCCGCTCTTGCCAGTCTTAGGGCTTCAACAACTGAAAGCAAGGCAGTCTCGGTCGAATGTCCACTTCTGAAGCCAGACTGGTTGCTGTCCAGGAGGTTGTTCTGTGTGAGAAAGGCTGAGACTTGGTTGAACACAACTCGTTCAAGTGTTTTTGCAATGAAAGGTAGAAGGGAAACCGGTCTGTAGTTCTCTAAAAGAGATGGGTTAAGGTTAATCTTTATGGGGGTAATTTCTCAGCCTAAACTGATGACTGATTAATTTGTGATAAATTCATTCATTCATTAAATTAATTAAAGCCACAATAAAAGAAGCTGTGAGTTTTTGTGCAAGCAATATATTTGTTTTATTCTTTTAATAATAATAAATAAAACTTTTTTTTTTAAATCAAATCAAAATCAGGGATGTCCAGAATATGTATCTGATTTAAAACTACATTTGGAAGAGGTTCATAATGGTTGCGAAAAATCAGGACTTTGTTTCTACACATGTGCAACCAATCTGCATCTGAAAACTCTGATGCCAATGTAAATAAAGCCACAAACAGTCTCTTCTTATGTAAGTGGGCAGATTTCTGACCAGAATAAGCTGCGAAGTGAACTGGACTTATTTATTTCATATATGTGACCCTGCAGCACAAAAGCAGTGTTAAGTCGCTGGGGTATATTTGTAGCAATAGCCAATACATTGTATGGGTCAAAATTATAGATGTTTCTTTTATGCCAAAAATCATTAGGATATTAAGTAAAGATCATGTTCCATGAAGATATTTTGTAAATTTCCTACCGTAAATATATCAAAACTTAATTTTTGATTAGTAATATGCATTGCTAAGAACTTCATTTGGACAACTTTAAAGATGATTTTCTCAATATTTAGATTTTTTTGCACCCTCAGATTCCAGATTTTCAAATAGTTGTATCTCGGCCAAATATTGAGATTATGTATACATCTCAATTTCGAAAAATTGACCCTTATGACTGGTTTTGTGGTCCAGGGTCACATATGATTTTCTCTTGCAGCAAACGAAGCGCAAACTGGACGATGCCTCCAAACGTCTGGAGAGTCTGTACGACAAACTGCGAGACCAAGCGGTGAGTTAAAGACATTTATTCCCGTCTCTTCAGTCTCTAAGATGTCCTAATATACCTCTCATGTGTCCTCAGCTCTCTCCCAGCATCCTCGGTGGCCTGCACGAGATCAGCCGCTGCGTCAGCGTCCGCAACTATCAGCAGGGTCTGGAGGTTCACACGCAGGTGGTGAGCAGCAGCAACTTCAGCGAGATCTCTGCCTTCATGCCCGTCCTCAAAGTGCTCATGACCATCGGCAACAAGTTGGCCGTGTGACTCCAGCGCTCCACGGCAGATCCGGTTTCCGCTTGTGTTTTGATCTGTCGCTGAACTGTGCTTTAAGAATGAATGCAGCGTTAATATCCCACCGCTTTCCACTGCTGGCGTTCTTCTCATGTGTTTGGGATTCTCTTTCCATGCAGCAGGCCTTATTCATCCCACAACATTGTTCATAAAACCATTATTGCATAAATTGCAATGAATTAAATGCAATGGATTGTCTAAAACAGGCCTTAAAACAAGCAGAACTAATTTGTGCAAGCTGTCGCATTTAATTCATTGTGAAAACGTGGAAACTTTGTCATGAAACGCAAGCAGAACGACTTTCTGTGCATCATTTTTCATAACCATTGTTACATAAGTTGCGTTGAATTGAATGCAATGGTTTACCTAAAAATAGGCCTTGAAACAAGCAGAGGCAATTTGTATAAATTGTTGCATTCAGTTCAAAGTAAGATCGGGCCTTTTTTGTGAAACACAAGCAGAATGATTTTCTGTGCATTAAAAAAACATTTCATAAAATGTGTTGAACTGAATGCAACTGTTTGTCTAAGAAAAAAAAATGTGTTAAATAATTATTGCATAAATAGCTGCATTTAATTCAGTGTGAGTATCTACACAAGCAGAATTACTTTCTGTGCATAATTGTTCATAAAGGAATTAATGCATAAATTGTTGAATTTAATGCAACAGTTTGTCGAGCACAAACAAATGGTGTAAATTATTGCATTGTTCAATGCGTAATTGGTTGCAAAGTTATTTCATAAACCGCATTGCATTGAATGCAACGGATTGCGTCAAAGAATGCAACAGTTTGTCGAGCACAAACAAATGGTGTAAATTATTGCATTGTTCAATGCGTAATTGGTTGCAAAGCTATTTCATAAACCGCATTGCATTGAATGCAACGGATTGCGTCAAAAGGCCTTAAAACAAGAACCACTAATTAGTGCAAATCATTTGCAAATTAATTCTTATGTAAATTGTTGACTTCAACTCAATGTGAGAATCTACATGAGCAGAACGACTTTCTGTGCATAATTGTTCATTAAAAAAATTATTGCATTGAATTGAATGCCACGTTTTGCCTAAAACTGGCCCTTAAAATAAACAGAACAAATTCATGTAAATTAGCATGTAAATTATCGCAATCAGTTCAGTCTACACAAGCAGAACGAGTGCGTAGTTTGTGAAGCCGTTATTGGGTAAATTGTGTTGAAATGAATGCAACCGTTTGCCTGAAAAAATAAATTAGTTGCATTCAGTTCAATGTAAGAATGTGATTTTGTCGTGAACTATTTCTGCACAGATTCGTTCTGAATGCATTTCATGAATGATAATTTTTTAATATTACAAGAGCAGAAAGTTTTGACACTGTCTGTAGTTTATTCATCGTGATGCTTGTTAGTGGACGAGGTTCATTACTGACTGACTGACTGTTGAATTCCATGTTTTTGATTGGATTTGGTTTGTGTGAAGGCTTGTTTTCTATTGCACTCGCTCATAGAGAGGCTGATGCTGGCACTAACACTCCTGTAGAAATACCAGAGCTTCATTAGATGTTCCTTAAACCATTGCAACAAAGATGAATGGCACTGAAGACTTTGGGCTGAAGTGGGAATGAATCCCTGTCATTCAGGTGTAATTTCACCCCAAAATCAATTAATAATATCAAGAATTAAAAAAAATGAAATGTCAAACTCTATTGAATTGTGATTAAACATTAATGGTCCTAAAAAATATATACTTATTTATTTAAAATGTAATTTTGCTTGATTTTTAAGGTGAAATATGACCTAGACGTGTCTTGACAGGTTTGTGAGATTCTTCTGTCTTCAGTACTTCAACAGAGCAAAGAAACTGAATGTAACTGAACAGTTAACCTGATAAAAGAGTGGGCTGAAGAATGAATCCCTGTCATTCAGGTGTAATTTCACCCCAAAATCAATTAATAATATCAAGAATAAAAAAAAATGAAATGTCAAACTCTATTGAATTGTGATTAAACATTAATGGTCCTAAAAAATTATATACTTATTTATTTAAAATGTAATTTTGCTTGATTTTTAAGGTGAAATATGACCTAGACGTGTCTTGACAGGTTTGTGAGATTCTTCTGTCTTCAGTACTTCAACAGAGCAAAGAAACTGAATGTAACTGAACAGTTAACCTGATAAAAGAGTTTCATCTTTTTACATGTTTATGTTCTGGTAATGAACATGTCCTCATCACGGTCGTGCCGTTCTGTGTCCGTGTGTATCATGAAACCAGTTCATTCTGAAGGTTGTGAGTGAAGCTCTTACATGCTTGAAAACACTTGAAGTAAAATATACACAACTTTCATAAATGCTCAATGTGTCACAGCTATTTATTTCAACATGCAACTATGCAACTTTTTGACTTTCAATATTCAAGTACATTGTTTCTGTTACTGATCAATATATATATATTGTATATGTATGTAGCCTATATTCTTCAGAACAATGCTTAGTTATTTTGTTTTTGAACTTAACAGATTTAGTTTCAAAACATCTGTTTGGAATTTGAATGAACCTCAGAACCTTGATCTGATGCAGGTGTGGAGGATTAAAGTTTTTAAAGGGTAAATAAAAATCACAATCCTTTTAAGCATAAATCATTGGGGTCAGACAATTTCAGCAAAGCGTGGGTTAAATTCAGTTTCTAGCTTTTAATGTTTGGATTTTGAGTTTATCCTGTAGAGGGCGAGAAAAGGAATATTTTCCAATTCAAAACATCCCTAATCAACCTTTCTCTTTATTTAAACGCAAGATTTATTATTTCACTCCATCGATAGCCTTTTTTTTTTATCGTGAATTATGAGCCACGCCATCTTACTATTAAAAATAGTGATATACCATTATTATGAATATTTATATATTTAAAATGTATCTATTAATGTACTATTTATTAACATAAATATTAATGCATCAAATTCAGTAGTAGTATTTGCGTTTGAATGTGGCGCTTTGATTAAAAAAAATAGGGATAAACTGCGCATTCATTCATGGTTAACGCTGAAAAACAAATTAATATCTATTTTTGCGGATTTCCCCGCTGGGTTTATCATGCGTACCAAACCGCAGACGTTTCATCTCTTCTCATCCCAGCGCTGCATTTGAGAGGCGCTCGCTGATTGGTCCAGCGGGGACATACGGCGCTGCTGATTGGCTCACGCTGATCTGCTGTTGAAATTCCCGGTAACCTTTTGCCATCATGATGACGTCACACCGCAAATTGACACGAGGCCAAATGACACTGAAACCCTTCATATTTAGTAATTGCATTTATTGCTGTAGCTTTTCACATCATCATAACATATTTGAAATACCTGTGAAATTTGAGAAATGTTTTAACTTGCATTATTATAATTCGTTAAAATATCAGTCTGAAAACGAACCCGTTTCTGCAGTAACTAATGCTGATTCTGCAGTCTGGATAAAATGAGTGAACTGCACAAATGCCATTACAAACACAATCTGCCAGAGACAATGAGAGACAAGTACAGACATGAAGTTTAATTATGACCTGTGAAAATAATGCACTGTAATTTAACAGCAGGAATGAAGACTTCGTCTGAACCCATTTAGGAGATCGGAAATTGTGATTTTGTGTGTTTAAAAGTCCGTGAAAGTTCGATTACAAGAATCGTAGTTTCATAAATTGAGGCGCAACTTTGAGCGGACTAGGCTGTTCGAATCTTTGGAATCGATTCTGATCTTTGGTTCTTGAATCAATTCAAAGAATCGTTTCGTCTTTCTTGCTTGCTTTATTTTCGGATAGAATGTTCGTCCAAATCACGTGCATTATCGTAAAAAAAGAGCCCTTTCTTAATATGAAGATAGACCTACGTTTTGTAAAAGAACCGCTTAAACCGATGCATTAAACCGAGCGATGTTCGCGATAATGAATCTATTAGCGAACAGAAGAGGAGAATTAATTATGAGCATCCTTCGTATAACAGCCCTTAATCGATTTGATGAATTCTTATGCTTTCCGTCAATATTCCGTCCTGTTTAAACAAAGGGCATACATCAGTTGGACAAAAATAAAAACTTAACTATCAGTTCTTTGCTGATTAGTGAGTAACTTTAGTTCATTTCCCTCCAGTTTATTTAGCTCTTTATTTGCATTTTTCCTTGAAATCGTGTAAATAATCAAGTTTTAACCAGAGCATGTAACTGAAAGTCTGATATGTGCTTTAGAGACGTCAAAAGATTCAAGAACTTTTACAATTATTTTAAAAATGCCACAAAACAGAGAGAATTGAATGAAATGCAGAATGTGTCAGAAAGTGTAGAAGCTTATTGCTTCAGACTTTATTTCCAGTAAATGATTATGAAACAAGAGTCTATTGATTATTACAGCTGTTATCGCAAACAGGAACATCATGTTAGTTTTAAGAGCCGAAGGCTTCTTCCAAGCAGCGTGAGAAATACCACAACCGCTTTTTGGCATCGAATCAAGTGTCAAGAGTAAAAATAAGGCGATCTGTCCTGTGTGAGAGGAACGGGAGTCAAAATACAGTATAAAGTCTTCAAAGAACTACAATCCAAATGGTTTTAAAAGTTACCAAAGAAATTAATTACAAGCAACTTGTCAAATGAAATCCAAAAATGGAAAAATAGCACCGAAAAATCTCTGAAAATACATTATGTTTGATTAAACATACAGGTGAACTAGAGCAAAAACCAGCTTGCACCATTCAGATTGCATGCAATGCAATGGTTTTTGGCATCATAATGAACAATTAGAATTACTGAAAATCCACAGATATGTCCATCTGTATTATTTTGCGATAGAAAATAGTTCTGTATTAATACAGCATGCTTGCACTAACAGATGAAAAAGCAGGACTCGAAAGATAAGCATGGTGTTGCACAATTAATTATACAAACCCAGTACTAAATAATCAAGAATCAACGCAGTCTATCATTCTCATGCAACCTCAACCAATCAATCAGACCAGACGCCTTCTGGATTCTTCAGTGATTATCTCACAATTATTAAATATAAGTCAACGTTACAAAGTGTGTTTAGACGTCAAATCGATCTCAATCTGCAGTAGTCCAAAAAAGACTTATATGTCGTATGTGTGCTGTGGTCAAAAATATAATCACGAATCATTAATACAGATTCAAACTATTCAAGCATTTCTCCAAATGAACAATTTGTGCAACCATGGCAACAAAACCGATTGGCAATATTAAATTCTGAAACACTCCAGTCTGTATCTGGTCTAGCAAGTAAGCTGCAGCTATAGAATATTAAATAGATGTGCATCTCAGTTGATTTCTACCAAAATGCACAGCTAGATTTGGGAAGGGTAACGGGGTTGCTGGGCACCATGATTAGCTCCTGCATTGAGCAAACTGGCATGTCAGCTACATGAGCCATATCTAAGAGAAGCCTAAAGGGTTTTCTTCTATCTTCTATTATAATTTTTTATACATTTCTTGATGTCATTATATGTGACCCTGGAGCACAAAAGCAGTGTTAAGTCGCTGGGGTATATTTGTAGCAATAGTGAACCCATTTAGGAGATCGGAAATTGTGATTTTGTGTGTTTAAAAGTCCGTGAAAGTTCGATTACAAGAATCGTAGTTTCATAAATTGAGGCGCAACTTTGAGCGGACTAGGCTGTTCGAATCTTTGGAATCGATTCTGATCTTTGGTTCTTGAATCAATTCAAAGAATCGTTTCGTCTTTCTTGCTTGCTTTATTTTCGGATAGAATGTTCGTCCAAATCACGTGCATTATCGTAAAAAAAGAGCCCTTTCTTAATATGAAGATAGACCTACGTTTTGTAAAAGAACCGCTTAAACCGATGCATTAAACCGAGCGATGTTCGCGATAATGAATCTATTAGCGAACAGAAGAGGAGAATTAATTATGAGCATCCTTCGTATAACAGCCCTTAATCGATTTGATGAATTCTTATGCTTTCCGTCAATATTCCGTCCTGTTTAAACAAAGGGCATACATCAGTTGGACAAAAATAAAAACTTAACTATCAGTTCTTTGCTGATTAGTGAGTAACTTTAGTTCATTTCCCTCCAGTTTATTTAGCTCTTTATTTGCATTTTTCCTTGAAATCGTGTAAATAATCAAGTTTTAACCAGAGCATGTAACTGAAAGTCTGATATGTGCTTTAGAGACGTCAAAAGATTCAAGAACTTTTACAATTATTTTAAAAATGCCACAAAACAGAGAGAATTGAATGAAATGCAGAATGTGTCAGAAAGTGTAGAAGCTTATTGCTTCAGACTTTATTTCCAGTAAATGATTATGAAACAAGAGTCTATTGATTATTACAGCTGTTATCGCAAACAGGAACATCATGTTAGTTTTAAGAGCCGAAGGCTTCTTCCAAGCAGCGTGAGAAATACCACAACTGCTTTTTGGCATCGAATCAAGTGTCAAGAGTAAAAATAAGGCGATCTGTCCTGTGTGAGAGGAACGGGAGTCAAAATACAGTATAAAGTCTTCAAAGAACTACAATCCAAATGGTTTTAAAAGTTACCAAAGAAATTAATTACAAGCAACTTGTCAAATGAAATCCAAAAATGGAAAAATAGCACCGAAAAATCTCTGAAAATACATTATGTTTGATTAAACATACAGGTGAACTAGAGCAAAAACCAGCTTGCACCATTCAGATTGCATGCAATGCAATGGTTTTTGGCATCATAATGAACAATTAGAATTACTGAAAATCCACAGATATGTCCATCTGTATTATTTTGCGATAGAAAATAGTTCTGTATTAATACAGCATGCTTGCACTAACAGATGAAAAAGCAGGACTCGAAAGATAAGCATGGTGTTGCACAATTAATTATACAAACCCAGTACTAAATAATCAAGAATCAACGCAGTCTATCATTCTCATGCAACCTCAACCAATCAATCAGACCAGACGCCTTCTGGATTCTTCAGTGATTATCTCACAATTATTAAATATAAGTCAACGTTACAAAGTGTGTTTAGACGTCAAATCGATCTCAATCTGCAGTAGTCCAAAAAAGACTTATATGTCGTATGTGTGCTGTGGTCAAAAATATAATCACGAATCATTAATACAGATTCAAACTATTCAAGCATTTCTCCAAATTAACAATTTGTGCAACCATGGCAACAAAACCGATTGGCAATATTAAATTCTGAAACACTCCAGTCTGTATCTGGTCTAGCAAGTAAGCTGCAGCTATAGAATATTAAATAGATGTGCATCTCAGTTGATTTCTACCAAAATGCACAGCTAGATTTGGGAAGGGTAACGGGGTTGCTGGGCACCATGATTAGCTCCTGCATTGAGCAAACTGGCATGTCAGCTGCATGAGCTCAGACCGGGCTCAAAAACATCTACAGCTGCTGTCGAGAAGAGAATGTATATGTAATAGAAATATTATTTATAATATTTGGCAAAAATATAATTACGTATACATTTCTTAGCATTTCTTATATTTCTACTGTATGTGTGTGTGTGTGTGTGTGTGTGAAATTAAATATATTTATACATTTCATTACTTTTCAACAAAAAGTAAGCATTTATGCAGATTTTACACATTTTTCCATGACATTTTCCTCAAATTATAATTGTTATTGTATATCATTCAGCATATAATTGTTTTTATACATCAAAAATATAATTAAAATATAATAGAAAAATAAGTAATAATAAATAAATTATTAATTTTCTTTAGGGCTGCATGATAAACCGCATGTGATAGTCATGCGCATCTTCGTCAGTAAAGCCGGTTCTGTGATTAGTAGTAAATCTCCATCACGTGCTTTCAGATGGAGCAGCATTTACTCCACAGAGCCGTAGTTCACTGACGAGCTACGCAATATCACGTTCATAATCAAAGGTGATTCATCGGCGATTATGAATGTGATATTGTGTAGCTTGTCAGTTACGGTTTACGACGCGTGGAATGGTGCGCTGTGATTGGTTGAGCGGATATATCGCATTCTGCAGAGAAGGGAGACTAGCATTTGTCGCGGTTTGGAAAAAAAGGGAGAAAACATGACAGAATAACTCGGCGGATATTGCATCTTGCGTACAATTTAAAATTGACTTTTCAATACCGACCAGATACAATACTGATTTTGGCGGAAACTCAAATTTTTTTTTAAATGGCGTTTATCGCGATTTGGAACCAAACTCTTCATATATATATATATATATATATATATACACACTGCCGTTCAAAAGTATGGGATCAGTAAGACTTGTAATGTTTTTTAAAGAAGTCTCTTCTGCTCATCAAGGCTGCATTTATTTGATCAAAAATACAGAAAAAAA
>NW_015666558.1:75090-79284 GCF_001515625.1 Sinocyclocheilus rhinocerous
GTGTGTGTGTGTGTGTGTGTGAAATTAAATATATTTATACATTTCATTACTTTTCAACAAAAAGTAAGCATTTATGCAGATTTTACACATTTTTCCATGACATTTTCCTCAAATTATAATTGTTATTGTATATCATTCAGCATATAATTGTTTTTATACATCAAAAATATAATTAAAATATAATAGAAAAATAAGTAATAATAAATAAATTATTAATTTTCTTTAGGGCTGCATGATAAACCGCATGTGATAGTCATGCGCATCTTCGTCAGTAAAGCCGGTTCTGTGATTAGTAGTAAATCTCCATCACGTGCTTTCAGATGGAGCAGCATTTACTCCACAGAGCCGTAGTTCACTGACGAGCTACGCAATATCACGTTCATAATCAAAGGTGATTCATCGGCGATTATGAATGTGATATTGTGTAGCTTGTCAGTTACGGTTTACGACGCGTGGAATGGTGCGCTGTGATTGGTTGAGCGGATATATCGCATTCTGCAGAGAAGGGAGACTAGCATTTGTCGCGGTTTGGAAAAAAAGGGAGAAAACATGACAGAATAACTCGGCGGATATTGCATCTTGCGTACAATTTAAAATTGACTTTTCAATACCGACCAGATACAATACTGATTTTGGCGGGAACTCAATTAAAAAAAAGGCGTTTATCGCATTTTGGAACCAAACTCTTCATATCTTATTAATTTTTACTTCTTTCAATCTCATATATTTTAACTAATTAAATATTGCTTGTTCCACAGCTATAGCCATATTTGCATGTTCATACTTTTTAACTGCATAAATTTAATTTATTAATTTATTTTGACGTTTTTATTTTGATATTTTCAGTTCTCATTTTAATTTTAAAGTTTTACTAATTTGTTGTGTGTTTTTGTCATTTTTAGTTTTTTGTTAATCTATATAGTTTTTATTTAATATATATGTTCAGTTTTTATTTTATTTTCAGCTGAAGTTTTAGTAATTTGTTGTAATTTTTATTTCTTTTTTATTTCTTTTAATTTTAGTTAAAGCTGTTTTTGCCATTTTTACTGCTTTTTTTTTTTTTTTTAATAGGTCTATCTATATAGATTTAATTAACTTTTATTTAGTTTTACTTTTAGTTATTATAAAACATCAAGTTAAATAAAAATGAGAAATGTATCATTGGCAACAAGCTAAAATAAAATAAGTTTAAGGTTTCTATATATATACAACAGGAAGCCCTGAGCTCTTAAAATACCCACCATGTGTACAGTTAAATGGAGACGTATGTGCTATGAACACACCAGTATTACAATAAAAGAGGGGGGAAAGACACCCACATCCTTTAAAGAGAGAAAAACAGGGCCAATACATCCTGTTGCTTAGTCTCGATTTGGCTAACACTATCACATTCCACACATTTAGCATATGTGGGCAGAGGAAACTCAGGAAGAAGACAAGCAGAATCTCAGCAGGAGGTCAGAAAAGATCCCCGATTGAAGTCTCTGTACACTCATAAGTACAGTGGGGTCCAAAAGTCTGCAAACTCCAGAGATGATGCTTACGTTTTTAAATGTATTTTACTTTATTTAATAACATAGAAATACCAAGGAATCTTCAGTATTTTTCACATCATAATGTTTCTTTGTTTTAACTTTTTCCAAATTCTAAAACTGTTCATTTTCAGTTTTAAACAGGATTTTTAACAAGGTCTCTGTACTTCAATGTACATGCGTTTGAGTATTTAGTTAGACTTAAAACACCACAAAATTGCATCTTGATACCTTCGAGGTCTCGTCACATAGGCTACTGTTTGTGAGTGATATCATCTAGCTAGGGGGCTGATGAGGGTAGGATGCTCACTTGATGTGGCTCACTGGATGCTCACAGCTGTGCTTTAAGCTAATTGGATTAATGGGAATCAACTGACATGGATCGACTGATGTCCACACATCTATCAACTCCTGCCATCAGAAACTCATGCAATACATCAACAATGCACACTGAATACAAATCCACTTCTGACCAGAAGAGATTAGGGTCATAACGATCGGGAAAGGTACTTCCACAAATCTATAACAACAACTGACTAAAGCTTGTGCGTATCACTAAAGCAAATAGGGAAGAGTCAATGTATCCAGGTTGTCAATAGGAAATATTCTCTTAAAAATAAAAGGTTATTTTTTGGCACCAATGGTTCCATGAAGAACCTCTAACATCCATGGAACCTTTCCATTTCACAAAAAGTACTTTATAGTGGAAAAAAAGGTTCTTTAGATTTTAAAATGTTCTTCACACTAAGAAAACAATGGTTCTTTTAGGACCTTTAAGAAAAGGTTCATTAGGGAGACAAAAATAATAATTCTGTGGCATTGCTGTGAAAACCTTCTTTTGGAACCTTTATTTTTAAGAGTGTAGTAGGGAAGTGGATGTTCTACTTGTACATCCAATGGAAATTAGGACACAGGTGCCTTTGAACTGACTAGACTTTAGAATTTTGAGTTTTGAATTTAAAAATGCTGAACCCCCACAAGAATTTTGAATCTGAATTGACTGAATTGCGTTCAACAGTCACAGAACAGAACATTTTAATTAGTCCAAACAGTTCATTTTAATTAATTCTAAAGAACATTTTTTTTTGTGATTAAACATTTTTCAAGTTATTATTTATATATCTTCATAAGTTAGTTAAATAGTCAAAATTAGCCATATTGTTTTGCATAACCATAAAATGTAGACATAAAAATGAAAATCTATTAGTTAATTATTATATTGAGTAAATACAAAAAAGTAAATAAAATAAATTTTACATATATATATATATATATATATATACAGTATATATATACATATATAATAAACATTGTTTCTTCAGGTTAAATGTGCTTGATTGTCCTAAAAATAAGCTTTAGCTCTTTGAGGTTTTTGTGCACTCAACTGTCTGCAGTCTATTGGTAGATAAAGTTAAACTCTGCTAAACTTTGTCACATCACCGACTCTTCCTGAAAGGAATCAGCGCTGGTTGTGTTGACGCTGTAAATGCCTCGTTTGATCACAGACTGTAAACCAGCTCAGAGCAGCTCGGTCTCTATCAGACGTACCTACAGCGCTGAAGGCCACGAATCTGTTCTCCCGGGGGTTGATGCTCCCGTCGTAGGGCCGGTTTCCCCACATGTGCGCGGCGCTGTTAACCAGCCAGGTGGCGTTGAGCACAAGTGCGTATCGGAGGAGAGCAGGGACGAAATACGCCACCCACAGAGACTCGCCCCACACCAACCACGGCACGAGCGTCGGCACGGAGAAGCACATCAGCAGCACAGACGACTTGTAGAACCTGACACAGTTCAATCAGACTCAGTTAAACAGTGTATTCTGGCCAAAACTGCCATTCTGACTGACATATGTGAGCCTGCAGCACAAAAGCAGTGTTAAGTCGCTGGGGTATATTTGTAGCAATAGCCAACAATACATTGTATGGGTCAAAATTATACATTTCTCTTTTATGCCAAATCGCACAGCGTTGTGAGGGTCGGCGTCCGTCTCGGAGTATTTGTGGTGAACGCGGTGATCTCGAGACCATTCGTAGATGTCATTCTACAGAGAGAGCAGGAGATGAAGAAGCGCCTCATTTCTACACTACTAATGAAAAAGACTGCAACTCTGCTTTGTGCCACTAGCAGCACACAAATGACACATTACATCTGTAACACAAAAATACATGGAAGCCCATTTTTGCCACTAAATAAAAAAGGTAATTGTGACTTTTCTGACTTTTTTCTAGCAATTCTGACTTCTTTTCTCAAAATTTTGTGAGATGTAAACTCTCAATTGCGAGTGATAAAGTCCAATTCTGAGGAAAAAAGACACAACTGCAAGTTTATATCTCACAATTCTGACTTTATAACTTGCAATTGTGAGGAAAGTCAGGATTGTGAGATGCAATTACCTTTTTTATTTTTTGTGAATAGACGGAAATGACAGAAATCAAATGCACAAATAATAAACTTCATAGAAAGCGAACAGCGTCGAACGTTTCTTACAACTTTTACAGGTTCACTAGCAGTCACATGTTTAATCCAGGGTTATTCTAGTTAATACAATAAATGTTAACTGAAATAAAAAAATAAATAAAATTAAATAAAATTAAATAAAATTAAATAAAATAAAATTAAATTAAATTAAATAAAATTAAATAAAATTAAATTAAAATTAAAA
>NW_015666558.1:81229-83891 GCF_001515625.1 Sinocyclocheilus rhinocerous
GAAATCAAATGCACAAATAATAAACTTCATAGAAAGCGAACAGCGTCGAACGTTTCTTACAACTTTTACAGGTTCACTAGCAGTCACATGTTTAATCCAGGGTTATTCTAGTTAATACAATAAATGTATGTTAACTGAAAAAAATAAATAAAATTAAATAAAATTAAATAAAATTAAATAAAATAAAATTAAATAATTTCAGCTAGTGCCAAGGAAACATCTAATTTTTGTTTAGTTTAAGTTATTAAATTAGCTACAACAAAATAAATAAAAATTAAGAAATACTATATATATATATATACATAAAAAAACTAATAAAAATGACAAAAAGTAATAAAAATGACAAAAAGTAAGAAAAATTCAAAACACAACAAGTATAACAGTATATAGCATTGATACTAAATTAAAACTGGTTTGAACACACGTGACGGAATGTTTCTCATGATCTTAAAAACTTTCTGATCTAAAAGCTTCTGCTGAAATGCTTAGAATTGAGATGATTTTGTAGAAAAGAGGCTCAAATATAAGAGAGATTTCATTTGCATCATGTTTTAATCATTCCCAGACTTGCATTTGTGTGATTTCAGAGTTTGCGTCACTCTACCTTTATTCTAACATGAGGAAACTCGTCAGAATGAAGAGTGAGATGAGCCTAAACTCCTGACTGCGGGTCTCTCAACTCTATACTGACGTTTGTTACGTACGTTAAATCAAACCGTCGTGCAGATGGCGAGGTCTGTGCGGAGACGGGTTCGTTACCTGGAAGGCCATGGAGTTTCCGAAGGCGAGAAAGATCTGGAGAGGTAATGATGCTTTATATGATCTGTGACTCCAGAGTCTGTGAGCGCCGGCGGTGATGCCCAGAGCACTGAACAACCAACACGCACAAACTGAAAAACACAAACATACGCCATCCATCATATACAGATGCAAATGACTTTCAAATGTACTACTTAGACCCACAAAACTTCAATTTTTAATGCACATACATGAAGTCTCAATCACTCACAGTTCAATACACCTGGATTTCATGCATCTTTTTTTAATGCATTTTTGAGCAAATAAATGTGACCCTGGGTCAATTTTTTTTAATTGAGATTTATACATGAAAGTAGATTAAATTACATTTTAAAATACTACAGTCAGACTACGGTTACTTTTTTATGGATTACATGATTACATATTATTTACACAATAGCAATAATTTATTCATAATTTATTGATTCTCCCCAATTCCTATTTTAGATGTTCTTTTCTAAAATATCCTACACACTCAGAAAGTCTCCAGTTTTTCACTAATCAGGTGCTACACAGCATTTCACCACTGGTTTACAAAAATCATTTCAGAAGTGTTCAACATTGCATCAACTTCTGATGAACACATTCATGTTTATTTGAATTATCACTCAGTTGGTTATTTCACCATGTATTACTTTGGAAGGCGTTTGTCTTTCAAACACATTGAAATGCACAAATTCACCAACTTTTTTGCCGTCTGATTCTCTTTCACCTAATATATATTTATTTGAAGTACCCCTGAGATTTTAAAACAAATATTTTAATAATGAAGCATCACATTTGCATGCTCATTGGTTCTCTGACATTGGTTACGGTCACATGTCATGCAGGTAAACAGGTAAAATATTTAATTTTTTCAGTAAGTGTTTTGTTTTAATTCATTTTAAAATTGTTTCAATTTGAAATTTGTACGATTTAATTAATTATTAGCTTTTAACTCGTAAACCCCCTGCAGTGTCACAAACACAGTTTGGGAAACTTTGACACAATGTAATGTTTAATGCACTTCGTGTTGTTGACAACGAATGGAATATATTTTCATGTCAATATGGTACAAGATCATCCTACATGAACCAATGGGGAAAACGAGATGGGTCAAAAGTAATCTAAAAGTAGTCTAATTACATTAACGAAATGTGTAATGTAATGGATTATGTTACTAAAAATTTTCTCATGTAATTTGGAATTAGTAACGTATTACAATTTGTAAGTAATTTACCCAGCTCTGCTAGCCAATGAGATTTTTTTAAATGAATAAAAATTTAATTAGCACATAATCGTCTAATATAATGAGCTCTTGTATGTCATTAGGACTAATTGTGTGTATTAGAACATTTCAAAATGAGATGCAACACAAAGCTATTGCACGCCTTCAGAAGTCTTTATATGGAGCTTGACGGCCCTGGTCTCCATTCAGCTTTATTGTTTGGAAAAGCGCAGTGGGAACATTTTTCTAAGCATCTCCTTTTGTGTTCCACGTTAGTATGAAGAGAGTATGTTACGCAAATCATGACAGAATGTTCGTTTTTGCATGATTTATAGAGGGTTTATGCTTTTTTTTCTTTTTTTTAAAGTGCATGATACTCACACCAGATCCATGTGAGAGCACTTGCTGATGGAAGCAGGACGAGTCCATACAGAGCTCCGACGTGCAGGAAACCCATGAGAATGACATTTCTCCACACTACCACGGAGGGAGGTTTGGGCCCTTCTTTCTCTTTATATGTGTGATCAAACACGTCCTCCACCGTCTCCGGTTCTGGACGCCAGATTGGAGATTTGATTTCCCTGTCAGGCATGATGAGCACTGCCCACACACACACACACACACACACACACAGACAGACAGACAGACACAGAGACA